>NC_088683.1:51197122-51199622 GCF_028017835.1 Emys orbicularis
TCCTTCCTTCTTCCTGTTTTAAATATAGTATCAGCCCCCCCCAAAAAAACCCAAAACAAAACCAAAAAAACCCAACCCCACAACTGCACTAAAAGTGCTACAATTGCCTCCAATCAGAAATATTGTCTCTCAGGTCCTCATTGGCAGCTGTCTCCTGTTGTAATTAACAGTATCAAGAAAACTAACAAAAAGATATTGAAGAATTTAACTCTGGTCACATTATAGCAAACTATGAACTTGATAGAAAACAATATCCTGGGCATAGAGGAAAAACTAATTTCCCATATATTTGTCAATATACAATTTAGGATACGGTATATTTTCTGTATATTGTGCCTTATGTAAAATATATGTGACAACATGTATAATCCATTTGAAATAATACTAAGTGAACTCAGAACAACATATGCTGTGAGCCCTAGGTATATTTTAGTAGATTCATTTAACAAATAATGGGTTTCAAATATATTTGTTTCAAATAAACACTATTACTCTAGTTAGTTCATTGTGCGATATTTCAGATAAGCATGTATGCTGATAGATATTTTATATTGGTAATATGTGGAGAGTAGCAGATCAAATATTTGAAAATGTAAAATATAGGGGGGGAAGGCGTTCTTTAAGGGCATGTTTTTGAATGTTTTCCGTCCTAGAAATCTACTTATACAGCAAGGGTTAAGGTTTGAGTAAACATACTGGGCCAAATACACCTATGGAACTTTATTGACTTCCATGGAGTTGCATGGATATAGATGAGAGCATGATTTGACCCACTGTATGGATAAAGCATTGTCTATCTACCTGGCTAATATCTAATATTAAGTTTATAAAAATTACAGGTGTTTATTTCAGTAAGGCTCCATAATACCTTGAGAGAGTGCTCAAGGTAAATATCAGCCAAATGTTTAACTCTCTTTTTTTCTTTTGATTGGTGTTTCTTTTGACTGTTCAGTTGTCTACATTATTTGCTGTTTATAACTTTTGATCTCTGGGCTAAGGGGATAAATGGTGTATAAGGATTTCTTTTTTTTTTAAAAAAAACACAAATTTGTTGCTTTTTAGATCTTGACACAGAACTTATCACAAAAATAAATGTGGACTGTTTACACTGATAAAAATTCTCCTTCACAAAACAATGAAAAGGAGCTATTTATGCAATAAAATGCAATATTTTGTATGCCAGGCCAATAGGGAAAGGAAACAAGACACAGAGAACTGAAATCTATATAAAAATCTTTCTGCCATTTAACGTATTAATGCAGTGTCCATTATGAGAATGCAGCAGTTTCAATGCAGTCAGAAGGTGGCTCTAGTGCTTTAATTTTGCTACTTTGTCTAGCATAAGCTCCAATGGGTATATATTACTTTGGTGCTACTATTATTTTATTTTATTTTTGACTTAACTGATGTACCACTTGGTATACAACATTCAAATGTATATATCTAATATACACACACACGTAAACATATATATGTGCACCTACACACAGATATGTATTGTTTATATAGGTTCACTGACTAGATTTAAAAATATCTGACTCACCCAGATTTCAACTAAGACCCCAAAATATTTGGCATAGCCACAGCAAAGATGCACATGTCTGTGTAATCCCCACAGGTAAGGTGCTATAAAGAAGGCAATATTTCCCTAGTGTACTTTGCTGACAAATCAACCTTAGTTGTCTCTGTGATGTCATCCTGGTTATTGGGATGACACATGGGCTGAAAGTCACTTCACCCATATAAAGTCGGATTGTGAAGATGAAGTGAGTATAGAATATAGTGGGGGGAGAGAGCCACTTCCGGCCAGACTGTAAAGCTGCAATGCACTCATTCCCACAGCTGCTACTCCAGCCTATGGGCTAATTTAGTGGTTGTACAGCTTTTACACTACTTGCTTCAGAAGTTAGGGACATTGGATCCATGTAATTATATGGATCCCATCATCTATTCCCTGGTCTATCACCATCATCCCTAATGCTTCCCCTCCATGCTGGCCTATACCTTATTTCTGATATATAGACTCTGACTGCAGAACCCAGGGCCTTCAGATCTTCCCTTTCATGATTGAGCCCCAGCCAAATCCCACATTTATCAAAGTGAGGTGTGAGTGGTGTATAGAACTTTGTGTGCACTATGTTTAATTGCATCCTGTGCACAATGCTTAATTGCATCATTTTAGAAGAATGTTGTACAAAAAGTTATGGCAGTCACTGGTATTGAGGTGTTTTTTATTATTTATTTTGTTTTATTTATTATTATTCTTGTAACACCCACAGTGTGATAGGTACTGTCCACACATCTAGAAAGACTTGACCTGTGCCCTGAAGAGTTTATAGTCTATGAGAAATAATAATCAAAGTTCCCTATCCTGAAAACACTTACACTAACTATTCATTTCAATGAGACCGCTCATGAGAGTTGTTATACACATTGGTAAGTGTTTGCATGAGTCAACCCATGTGCTAATCTTATACCCAATGTACATTTTTATATATGT
>NC_088683.1:51204622-51254622 GCF_028017835.1 Emys orbicularis
AATACAGTGTCTCTCCTCCACCCACTCAGCAAAGTGCACAAGAAAAGCAAAAGTAGCTTGTGACTGTAGGGATCCAGTTTTAAGTGGGCCCTTCAAGCAGCCATGGCTGAGAGAGTCTGAGCTGCTTGAATGGGACAATGTCATAGGGCCTCCATTCAAATGGCATATAGCCTACTGTGACACAGGCCCAAGCCCTGTCATTGTGCAGTGTGGATGCTGCTACAGTCACAGACCTGAGTCAGAAGGTAGTGCAGGATGGATGTGTTAGCATGGCTGTGAGACTGGGGACCAGCAATTGTAAGCTCAGGTTTACAATGCAGTGTGGACACTCACACATGGACTTGGAAACATCGAATGCACAGACCTGGATTTACAATGCAGCATAGACATACCCCAAAGGATCCCATCAACCTAAATTTACAATGTTAAACTAACATGTATTTAGAAGCCCTGTCCCTTGTGTGCAGTCTGTCTGTGTTTTTAATTTTGCTCTGAGTTGTGTGATTTTTGGCTAGTCGTGTTTTGAAGTCACTTGTAAACAACAGTCTGAGCACATGCACATGTAACACAGCCCTGACTGCTCTCACCTTCCCCAGAAAAACTAGAACAGCTGGCTGCTGAGGCAGCCTGAAGGATGAGGCAATATCTCGGCTTGAAACACTTCTCTCTGAGGTTGGGGGAAGAGTAGCTGGTTCGGGAGCTCCCTCTCACCACACAGAAGACGAAGAAAAGAAAATTCCTAGTATGCTTTTGTGATCCTCCAAAGCCATATATGTGGTGTGGGGGTTGTTTTTGAAGTGGAGGAGGGGGCAAAAATGCCATTGGAGGGGGTGTTATGTGGACCACTCAAATGTGGTACTGTGAGGGAGCAAGAAATGCTAGTAAGAGAAATCGTCAGTCTATCGGGGATCCTTAAAAATGCTATTGTGGGTGGCAAAATACTATTGCAGACCCACCTCCATAAATAGTTATTATGGGGGGGCTCCAACAGCTAGTACTGTGGGTCCTCTTCTCCCCCCAAAATGCTACTGTGGGGTAGTGAGGCTCACCCCCAAATAATGTTGCTGACCCGTCCCTCTGCTGTTGTAGAGTGGGGGATGCTATTGCAGGGAGATCCAAATGCTATTCTTGGCTGCTTTAAACAGTGATATAATTCAATAACCACCTATTGCATTTAATCACACATTTGTGTCACACAGATTGCACAGTTAATCTCCTCAGACAATCATCCTGCAGAGGGAATGGGAGATGGTACAACCGCCTTCCAGAGCTCACTTATGTCACCACAGGTGGGGTGTCCAAAACCGGTACAGTGTCCTTCGATTCATTCTTTAGAGCAAAACTCTCACCTCTATAGCTATACCTGGTTCATTCTGGTGTTTCAGGCTACAGCAACATACTACAGAAGCCAAAATAATTTTTTGTTTCATGTTACTCTCATTCTGGCTTTACCCTTGGGTGAGGACAGGCATAATTTCTTAACATCAACAAAGTCCAAATATATATTTCAGCACAGAAAACGAGGAGTAAAGAAAGTGCCTCTATAACATTTCAGCAGAATACCCCTGGCTTCATAATATTTTGTTGCCCTTGGATTCATGACTGAGCTGCAAGAAAGGTATTCTTTACTTAGAAAAAACAACATTTCAGCTTTTCCAAGTTAAGGATGTAGAAACCCCCAATATTTTGCGTACTAGGCCCCAAAATCTTTACTTTTCAGTCTCAAAACAGAGATGACTCCTAAGAATTGTGGGTTTCGGCCTCTTTTTAAGTATAAATGAATGTTGTGCTCATAGCAAAATGACCACAGAATTTTCTAAAAGATGATACACTGGCAGATAACATGTAAGCTTCCCATGCTGCACTGTCAGTAGGCCTCCATGCCATCTTGCAACACTTTGCTATTTCTGCCCTGACCCTCTTTTGAGCACAAATGGACAATACTGCAAAATCAAGTGGTAGTTTAATGATGTTACAAAATCTCAGCCTATGATTATAATAAAACTCTGTTTCATTTTATGTGACCCATACCAGATTCAAAACTGGAGTCCAGATTCAGTGAACCTGGAGCAGAGATGTGTTACACGGTCCTGTGCTAGCCTGACCCCTGAAACAGGGATTCAATCAAAGTGATATTGATCTACCACTCTATCTCTGGGTTTTCCACTGTGGGGAGCAGCTTTGGGTTATAGCAGAAACCCCAAAGAATCCCATCAGATAAGGTGAACTAAATCAGTTCAACTACAAGCTGCCTTGGGCACATTCCTGCTTTGGTCAGCACTGCTAACTTTTTGGGTGCTAGCCTTCTATGGTCCCTCTGGTAGAGGGGAGTTTGTGGCCAATTCCACCAGCTCAATATCCTCCCCTGGAGGACTTTCCACCTTAGGGAACCCCCTATCTATCTTTCTGTCCATCTGTCTTAAGAGTTTTGCATCACAGAAGTAACTAGGCAATTTAAATTCATATAAAGTGGGTATCTACTGGACTTCACTGGGATGTTCTGATCTTCTCTTCTCCTTGGTTAAAGGAGGCCGTGCTTGGGAACATTTTATTTTAAATCATCATCATTTGGCCAGTTATGGTGAAAATACTTTGTCAAAGATAGAGGCTTTGCAGTCTGCCCTGAAAGTGGTCAGACTCTAAATTTGTCTGATTTCCTTTGGAAGCTCATTCCACAGCCGAACCTCAGCCACCAATCCTCCACTCAGTCACTTTGACTGATCTTTGTGATCTCCAATGTTCCTGTCACAGACCTTCATGAGTCCCTTCTAGCACTCACTAGGACTGCTGTGAGGGGAATCCAAGTCTCTGTGTTCCTGATTCCCCTGGATGTTTGAAGCTTCCCTGGGTCCCAGTAGCTGTTTCCTCCCTGGGCCTCTCTGGATCATTTCCTGGGCACTGACTCTTAGTTTATTGCCCCTTCCTGGAAATGGAGCTCCTCAGCCCACCTCCCTTAGGCCCCCAGGACCAGAACTGACCCCCAAGATACTAGAGTTTTTTAAACACCCTCTGTCCTAGAACTCTACCCCAAAGATGTGAAGCTTCTGGTTTACAGTTTAACTCTGACAGGGGCAGCAGCAGTTGTGAATCAGTTAACACACACTCACACACTCTGCACGGAGTTTGATGCATTTATGCTCTTTTACTTAATCACATAAAGCACAGGAGAGCACAGATCACATAAAGCACCAAACACTGTTAATCAGTCCTGGGTCTTCTTTGGGCTGGGGTCAGAGTCCTTTGGGGTTGTCCAGACTCCTTCTGCTTCAGTACATGGCTTGTGGACTGTCACATGCTGGGTTGCTTCTCCCTCATGGACTGCAGGAAAATGGCCTCTGAGCAGAACAGTTTCTACTCTTTCAAACCTCCGGGCCCAGTGTGTTAGGTGGCACCTTTGCCACTTTTCCCACATGCACAAACCCCTGCCAGGTGACTTCATTGCCAAGGCAAGCTCCGCCCTGCTAAACCAGTTCTTTTGGGCAGGTGCCAGTCTTTTGTCTAGAGCAAATAGATTTCCAACAATTGGGTACATAAAGTCAGCTATCCTCTATTGTGAGTCCTAGATCTCGGTGTGTTGGGACTTCAGTCCAACATGGAGGTAAACAGGTAACAGAGAAGGCAAAAAGTTGCCCATTCAAAATGGAGTTCCCAGCCTGACACAGATAGTTAGAGTTCATAATCGCACACAGAGACTCTATAGACAGATTTCCAAATTGTCACATTCCCAAAGGAATTCAGCATTTCAGGTGGGTCATGGATGCAGACATAATCATGGATGTAGCTAGGTCTGACATACTGATGTCTTTTGTAAGTTCCTTGTTAGTGTACTTAGTGTTAGCTTCTGGTCATCAGTATACATGGACTGGGAGTTAGTGACAGGATTGAAGTATAGAGTGATATGTCTCATTCAGGAGTTGGGAAGCCACATTCTGCTCAAAATGGAGCCTCTGTATGGCATCCAAATACAGTCCCAGATATAGTGAATTAAAGCAACAGTCTGGAGGCAATGAATACACACTCCAAAGAGAGACTGCTGAACTTGAATTAATATGCAAATTAGATACAATTAACTTAGGTTTGAACAGAGACTGGGAATGGTTGGGTCATTACACTAATTGAATCCTCACACCTTCTATGGGTCATCTCGATTATCATTTCAAAGGTTTTTTTTCTCTCTCCTGCTGATGATAGCTCATCTTAATTGATTGGCCTCTTACAGTTGGTATGGCTACTCCCACCTTTTCATGTTCTCTGTATGTATAAATATCTTCTTTCTGTGTGTTCCATTCTATGCATCCGATGAAGTGGGCTCGTAGCCCACGGAAGCTTATGCTCAAATAAATTTGTTAGTCTCTAAGGTGCCACAAGTACTCCTGTTCTTTTTGCGGATACAGACTAACACGGCTGCTACTCTGAAACCAATGAATACACAGATCACTTTGACCATCTCCTCATCCAGGATTAATGCATTTCCAAGCAAGATGCAGGTGATAGAAGGCTTTCTTTATGTCACTGATGCTATGTTGTGACTGTGTTCTTAGCTCTTTAGAGCAGGGGTTCTCAAACTGGGGGTTGGCACCCTTCAGGGTGTCACAAGGTTATTACATGGGGGGGGGAGGGTTTGCAAGCTGTCAGCCTCCACTCCAAACCCCGCTTTGCCTCCCGCACTTATAATGGTGTTAAATATATTTTAAAAGTGTTTTTTAATTTTTAGGGGGAGGGGGGCCGCACCCAGAGGCTTGCTATGTGAAAGGGTCACCAGTACAAAAGTTTGAAAACCACTGCTTAGGAGGATAAAAATCTTTTAGCACATGGTGCTACCTTACTTCCCACTTCATATGTATTACAAATATACATTTTTAATTCTGTTATATTTCTGTTGGGGAAGACAATAATGTGTTTAGTTTTGTTTTTAAATCTAGAAGATACATACAGTAAAAAACAAAACAAAATACAGTAGTATAGAGAGTCCAGCTGCCACATAGCAAGTTGATCTCTCTAAATCCCTCTGGCCTGAACAAAATTTCAGTTTAGACAATTTTATGAGATTTCTCTGAGAAAACCCCACCTTCAAATCCCACTTGAAGTATTATGTTTACATGTGTCAAACACTCATTAAACAATAAACAAAAACATGTGCACAGATTCTAAGAAACTGAAGACATATGGTCTGCAGAATATGAACAAATGTGATTATTCAATCCCTCAGTGATGTCTGTTCAGAATGACACCTCCAGCTGGAGATTTTGGCTACATAAGCTATTTGACCATCAAAATCTGAATGGAACAACTCATTTTATGTACCAAAATTGTGTTTCTCCTGCAACAATATTTTTTTTAAAATAATGTAGTTTTTTTCTTGTTGTATAAGAAACGGACAGTATTACTGGATTTCACAGTTAGAATTATTGTTTATTTTTTCCATAGCAAACTAGGAAGATATTATACATACTATCTTTCTATCTATTTATTTTAGTATGTAATAGAGAGATATACTCATTATGGTGGCCCTTCCTCCTAAAGACTAATGTGAGAAAGGGTCCCCTCTATACAAAAGGCTTTTGTGGGACTGGTGCTACGGCAAGGGTATGTGGGTATCAGATATATACCTGCCTTACTGCACAGGATGCAGAATGTAGATATGTAGTCAAGAGATGCAGGCATGAATCTGGCACAAGCAGCTCATGGCCTTCAGAGCTGAAGCCCAGCATCTTCAGGCCAGAGTTGCTGAACTGCAGGAGCAGAGAGAAAGGTTGAATTATGTATAGAGCCAGTATATAAGGACTTGATAGAGCAGGCTCACCTCAGAATTGGTTGCCCTAATCCTCCAATCGAGGAAGCTAGTTTTGTGTTTGGAGGGGGCCAAAGTGTAACAGAGGGACACACTTCCTTATTTGGGACCAGCATTTCAACAGAGGTGGACAAGGTCAAACATCAGGGAGGTCACTCCAGGAGATGGGGTTACAATTAGGACAGGCTGCTGTGACTTTTGGAGATATCGAAAATGGGGTATGTGATGACTATGACAGCTGTTCAGTGACTTACAGAGCAGGTTTGAAGGTAGCAGATCTTGCAAGACATCTAAAAAAATCTGTTAGTGAGTGCCTGGGGTTGTAGCATATATTGGTACAAATGATGTAGAGAGGTGTAGGGAAAAGGTCCTGGAAGGAAAATGTATATTAAAACAGCTTAGCTTCAGGGCCTCTAGGGTAGCTTTTTCTGAAATGGGAGGAATTTCAGGGTGTCAGTGTGCACATTGGTATGGTACATTTATTAGGCACTGGGGAATGTTTGGGAAAAGGCAGAGTGTTCTGAAGGGACAGTCTGCACCTTATCCAAGGTGGAATCAGACTGCTGGCACAAAAAAATTAACAAGGTTTCGAGAGGAGCTGAGGGAAAGCTGACAAGTGCTGAAGAGCATGCAAGTCAGACAAAGACATGTGCTAGGGACGTCAGTAATATTAAAGCAAGTCTCTATCCAGTAAAAGCTGAGACACAAATTAAACTGAAATGGAAGTCTAGACTGAGTTCACAGAGTTAAATTCTGGAAAAATAACTTCTTCAAACAAAGAAGTTAAATAAAGGTAGGCACATGGTAAATAATAATAATAAACCCCCTGTAAGTTCCTATATACCAGTGAGAGAAACTACAAAGTAAAAAATAGGTGAACTGCAGTGCCTAGCAAAGGAAGAAGACCTTTACTGAATCATAGTTCAGCATTACTGAAACATGGTGGAATGACAAAAATCAGTGGGATATTGTAGTAATTGCTTATTATATGTGACACAGGTAGGGACACCCTATAGTTAAGGTAGCTGGACACTTTCCACTGTAGGACTTTCTTTTCAATTGAGTATAACTTTGCCAAACTTTTACAATTTAGGCTGAAATTTTCCATGCCAGATGTCTGCCTCGGGCTGTATTTGTTTTAAACATTTTATCTAAAATGGTTCAGCCATTACTGGGAATGAGGCTAGGGAAAATAACATATTTTAAAAATTAAAATATTAAAAACTTCTTTCAGCTGTTTTGTTGAGAAGCAGTAGTGTATCTATGCTTTGGAGCAGACGCTTGAAATTTGGCTGGGGCAGCTACCCCGGTGTCAGGGATGTTCCCAGAAAAAAACTATCCAAATTTGGCCAAGTTATGAGCCTCTTAAAATCTCAGTTCACACATGCTTAGTAGAGACTCATTAGAGTTTGGCAGCTAGTTTTCCCCAAAGACTCCATCTGCACTGAGCATTCTCCATCTTCTCACAGCACCTATCTGTGACTGGACTGCATGTGCACCAGAGGGTCAGAACAGAGGGTCTGAACAGGCTCCATCTCTGCGCTGCATAAGCTGAGCAGGACTTTCCCTGCAAACGTTCCTCCCAGCAGCTGGGGCTACTGTGGTGCTAGGCACTACAATTGAGAGTAGGGTGCTCTCTCAGTGCTCAGTGTACGAGATCTAGAGGAACAAGGTAGGATAAGGGAAAACAAGCACAGATCCTGTAAAGAATCATGCCTGTCTAATCTGCTAGAATTCTTTGAACATGTCATCAAGGTCATGGATAAAGGACAACTGGTTGATATAATTTATTTTGACTTTCAAAATGTCCTTGACAAAGTCCCTCACAAGAGGCTATTAAGGAAACAAAGTAGTCATGAGGTGAGAATTAGAGTGCCATCATGGATTAGAAAAGTGAGAGGCACCAAACAAAGAGTAGAAAAAATGGTCAAATATCAACATGGCAAAAAGTAATAGTGGGATGCCCCCAGGTTCCATACTAGGACAAGCAATGCTTAACATATTTATCAATGACTTGAGAATGAGGTGAACAATGAGGTGCAGAATCATGCAGATGACATAAATGTATGTAGTTTATTCAAGGCTGGAGAAGACTTAAAGGAATTTCAGACAGACTTAACTATGAAAGCATGATTGTAGGGAAAATTCAGTGATCATAGAATCATAGACGTGTAGGACTCGAGAGGTCCTCTTCTAGTCCAGTCCCCTGCACTCAAGGCAGGAATATGTAATAACTAGACCTTTCCTGACAGGTGTTTGTCTAACCTGTTCTTAAAACTTCCAAAGATGGAGATTCCACAACCTCCCTAGGCAATCTGTTTCAGTGCTTAAGTACCCTGACAGTTAGGAAGTTTTGCCAAATGTCCAACCTAAACCTCTCTTGCTGCAATCTAAGCCCATTGCTTCTTGTCCTATCCTCAGAGGTTAACAAGAACAATTTTTGCCCTCTTCTTTGTAACAACCTTTTATGTACTTGAAAACTATCATGTCCCCCTTCAGTCTTCTCTTCTCCAGACTAAACAAACACAGTTTTTTCAATCTCTTCTCATAGGTCATGTTTTCTAGACCTTTAATTATTTTGTTGCTCTCCTCTGGACTTTTGCCAATTTGTCCACATCTTTCCAGAAATGTGGCACCCACAACTGGACACAATACTCCAGCTGAGGCCTTATCAGCATGGAGTAGAGCGGAAGAAATACTTGTGTCTTATTTACAACACTTCTGCAAATACATCCCAGAATGATATTTGCTTTTTTTTTGCCATAATGTTACACTGTTCGTTCATATTTAGCTTGTGATCTACTATAACCCTCTGATACCTTTCCGCAGTACTCCTTTCTAAGCAGTCATATCCCATTTTGTATGTGTGCAACTGATTGTTCCTTCCTAAGTGGAGTACTTTTCATTTGTTCTTGAATTTCATCCTATTTACTTCAGACCGTTTCTCCAGATCATTTTGAATTTTAATCCTATCCTCCAACGCACTTGCAACTCCTCCCAGCTTGGTATCATCCTCAAACTTTATAAGTGTCCTCTCTATGCCATTATCTAAATCATTGATGAAGATATTGAACGGAATTGGACCCAGGACCAATCCTTGTGGGATCCCACTCAATATGCCCTTCCATCTTGACTGTGAACCACAGATAACTTCTCTCTGGAAACATTTGTCCAACCAGTTATGCACCCACCTAACAGTAGCTCTCTCTATGTTGTATTTTCCTAGTTTGTTTGTGAGAAACCAAGTGATGAGAAATGCAACATAGTGCACGCTGGAACTAGAAATCTGAACTACTTGTTTACTTTGCTGTGTTTTGAATTAACTGTAACCACTTAGGAAAAAGAGTTGATTATCATTGTGAACAACTCAATGTAGAAGTCAAAACAGCAAACAATGATAAATACTAAGGAATGAAACAGAAAACAAACCACCTGCAATACTGTGCTTATTTCTGGCCACTTTAGCTCAGAAATGATATAGCAGGTACAGAGACAAGCAACAGAAATTATTAGAGGCATGGGAAGATGTTTACATGAAGAGACACTGAAAAGACTGGGACTGTTAAACTTAGAGAGGAAGGAAATAAAAGATAGAACATAAAAGAAATATAGAAAATAATAAATGCTAGAGAGAAGGAAAAACAGGCATTCCTTTTTATCCTGTCTCATCCTGTAGAATATAAGGGCATTCTATGAAATTGAAAGGCAACAAATATAAAACAGATCCAGGAAAATACTTTTTTATCTTATGTATAATTACCCTATGGAACTCATTACCACATCATCTCACTGAAACCAAGAGTGTAACTGTATACAATAAAGGATTAGACAGTATATGGACAGTGAGAAGATCCACTGTTACATTAGATAGGTTATATTTGTTCTTTAGAAGAGTTGATAATATTCATGCTTCAGTGCATAAACAACCATTAATTGGAAGAGATTAGGTTCCTACAGAGTTTCTCAAACCTTTCGCTGAAGCATCTGGTAGTGGCCATGTTCAGAGACAGGATATCGAACTAGGTGGATGGTTAGTCTGCTATTGCAAAACCTAAGTTCCCATTAATTATATTCTTGGGGAAATTCTGCACCAAAAATTAAAAATTCTGTACCTGATATTTTAAAATTCTGCAAAATTCTACATATTTTATTTGTCAAAATAACACTATATAATCACACCAGTTTCAATTATTTTGGTAATTTATTTCAAAATACCTGTCAGCAACTATGTCTGTAACAATAGAGACACACATAAAAATTTCCTCTGGAGTAGAGAGTTAAAGAAACACCTATGACAACCCAGTTCCTACTTTTCTCCCCCTTGCCCCCAGATCCCAGCTGAGGGACCAGACACCCACACCCCCTCCCCCCAGAGCCCAGCCGCAGGGTGCCCTCCCACCCAGACACCTGCACCCCTAATACCCCAGAGCCCAGCCATGGGGTGCTCCCTAGCCCAGAAACTTGCACCTCCTAGCCCCCAGAGCCCAGCCACCGAGGGCTCCCTAGTCCAGACACTTGCACACCCTACCCCCAGATCCCAGTAAGGGGTGCCTCCCCAGTCCAGCCACCCACATCCCCTCATCCCCCAGATCCCAGCTGTGGGCCACTCCCAGCCCAGACATTCGCACTCCCTACCCTCCCAGAGCCCAGGTATCCAGAGGGAGAAACAGCCTGATGCTGGGTCCTGGGCTTGTGTGCAATTTCCTGCACACTGTCTCCTTCCTTCAGGACATGCCAGGAACTGCAGCTGCCCAGAACCCTTCAGCTCCATCCCTCTCCCCAGAGCAGTTTCTTCTGTTTGTGAGCTGGGCTCTGCCGGGTCCAGCGTCCCCTAGTGCTGGCCAGCAGCACTGCAGCCCATTTCGGGGGGGGGGGGGAGGGGAAGGAAATTCTGTGCAGATCATTAATTTCTGCACAAATTCTGCATTGCACAGTGACACAGAATTCCCCCAGGAGTAGTATTAATTATGGAGGCACACTAATGATTCTGATGTGTCTAGATAGATTCATCATCACACAAAACGTATTTCTTATTTTGTAACATGTGTATGACAGGCAATACTTTACATAAACTTTGAATAACAGTAAGGTATTAAAACTTCTGTACAGTTCTGAGAGAAAGTTATTTGATAATGGCTAGGGTTCATTTAAGACTTTTAAACAATTGTGACTGTTTTTTATGGGGCAGAGCTATGGTTATTTGTATGACAATAATTGAGAGTTTTTTGTTTTATTTTGTTTAATGCTCTGTATGCATGAGCTGAGAATTAAGCTTGTAAATTCTATAGTATTTAATGCTATTTTATTTTTAAGGATATATTTGGTATCTGAAATTGAATTTAGCATCCTTAACTGTAACCTATTGAAGTTTTTTGTTTTGAAAAAGTGTGAGTATGTATGCAAATTTAATTATAAGAACATAAAATATATCAATATCTCTCTCTCATATGCATGCATATGAGTGTGTGTGTGTGTGTGTATACACATTTTTATTCATATTTACACACAGGGTAAAAATATCCCACTTTCTAGCCTGCTGCCAGCCAAGTCATTTAATTTGAATGCATAGTGTGACAAAGTTCCTCCTCTATCTTGGTGGGTCCTGCGCTTATTGGCGGATTTTCTTGCCTCAGAGATTCACCATGTGGGTTGGGGAACAGCCCAGAGACCTTCCCCTCTGGAAGAACCCACAGTCCAGGTCAATTGGGAGGTTTGGGGGGAACCCAGGCCCGCCCTCTACTCCGGGTTCCAGCCCAGGGCCCTGTGGACTGCAGCTGTCTATAGTGCCTCCTGTAACAGCTGCATGACAGCTACAACTCCCTGGGCTACTTCCCCATGGCCTCCTCCAAACACCTTCCTTATTCTCACCACAGGACCTTCCTCCTGGTGTCTGATAACGCTTGTACTCCTCAGTCCCCCAGCAGCACACACTCTCAGCTCCTTGCGCCTCTTGCTCCCAGCTCCTCACACTCACACCACAAACTGAAGTGAGCTCCTTTTAAAACCCAGGTGCCCTGATTAGCCTGCCTTAATTGATTCTAGCAGCTTCTTCTTAATTGGCTCCAGGTGTCCTAATTAGCCTGCCTGCCTTAACTGGGTCTAGCAGGTTCCTGATTACTCTAGTGCAGCCCCTGCTCTGGTCACTCAGGGAACAGAAACCCTGTCTGACCTGGGACTAATTGATCACTCTCCTGTAGCCCTCTGGCCTAGAGGGAGGGAGGTAGGGGACTGCTCCTCCTCTTTCTCTGCTACCTGCTTGCTGGCTGGCTGCTAGACCCACCCACACCCTTGGTTGCTGCTGCTCCAGCTACAGCCCCTTGGGGGGGGCCTGCTGGCCCACTCCCCAGAGGAGGGGAGGGAGAGACCCCAGCCATTGCTCCTGCTGCTGGGGATGCCACCACCACCTCCACCTGAGAAGGGTCCTTCCTGCTGGCCGCCAGACTGCTGCCTGGAGCTGCTGCATTTGCTGCTGGGGAGCTGCTGCAGCCCTGAGGAGAAGAAGAGGACCATCTGCCAGTGGGGGAGCGTGTAGGAATTCTACAGACCACCGTGGAGGGGGCCCTCCCGGACTGAGTAACTTTTGAACTGTGCTCTTGTGGTGGGGATCTAGACTGTGTTTGTGGAGACACAGGGGGTGTGATGTGGAGCCTGCCCCCTGGTCCATCTGTGTCCCCCCCCCCAACCCCCACCACCACCATCATCGTTGCCCCCTCCACCACCCCCACTGGCTACTCACCATCTGCCTTGGGCTCCTGCCTCTGGAACTCAGCTGCTCCCCAAGGCTTGCCACGCCCTGTTGCCACCATTGGGCCTGATACAGCAGCCAGCTTACAAGGACTTTCTTTTTTGTTGCAAGCGCACGTGGGTGCACGTGCCCCCCCTTTTGGACTGGCCCCCTCCCCCCTACAGCAAGTCCCCAGCTTTGCCCCTGTTACCTACCCGTTTGCCCCTTACTGCCTTTTTCCCCTCCCCCTTACCCCAGCCCCTCGCTAGCTCCAGCTTGTTTGCCTGCCCCGCCCTTTCCCTCTGCAGCCTTTGTTTGACCCGCCCCAGCCTCTGAAGCTAGCCCCGTGGTTCCTCTGCCCCATTTACTGCCTGGTTGCTCCCTTCCCCCTGCGGTCCCCTTGCCCTGATTAGCCCCTTCCCTCGTGCGCCCATGTCCCCTCCTATGCGCTTGTACCCCTCCCCATTTTAGTTTGTTTCTGTCTCACTGCACCCCCCAATGCTGTTATATCCTCCCTTCCTTGGTGCAACAAGAGGAGCCGGAAACCTTCCCTGAGTCGGTGACTGACCCCTAGCCCTTGATAAGCCCCCCCCCATCCACCCCCCCCTTTTTTTTGGCACCCTCCTCCCCTGCCTACAGCCTAGCGGGGAGGAGTGGTTGATCTGCTTCCCCCTTCCCTACCCCCCTCCGGTGTTTGTTCTGCCCCCGTCCTCATTATGGCAGGGGACGAGGCGAGTGGGACCTCTCGGGCAGACCCTGCTGCCCCTCCTCCACCCGCCCCACCATCGTCCCCCCTAGCCTCAACCGCCGCTGCCGTGCCACCTGCTAACGCCCCTGCTGGAGCACCGGCAGCGGCAGATACCGAGGTGACCTCCGCTGCTGCCACGTCCCTCGCTCCCTCCGACTCTGGGGGAGCCCCCCCAGCCGGCAGGAAGGGCCAGGGCACAAAGAAAGGTAAAGGCCCCGCCAAGAAGGCCAGGCCCTCCATGGCAGGGGCTGCCCCCACTGCCACGGCCCCGCCATCGGCCGCGGCATCCCTCCCCGATGTTCCCTCCACCAGCTCTGTAGGTGTCCCTCCCCCAACCCTCAGGGCATATGCCCAGGTAGCAGCGGCCCCCCCGCCTGCCGCTGCATCATCATCTCAATCAACCACCGCCTCTGCTACCATCTATAGTGGCCGGGGCCCCTTCTCCACCTTGACTAGGAAGCACGGTGTCCGTTGCCTCCTGGTACCCGCCTCGCCCCACGTGGAGACCTACGTGCGGGCGTTGGCGAGGGTGGTGGGGCCCACGGCCATTGTGGCGGCCTCCAAGATGTACGGAAAGGTCGTCTTCTTCCTAGCATCGGAGGCCGCCGCACAGGAGGCAGTGGAGAAGGGCCTGGCGGTGGGGGGCGTGTACGTCCCCCTGGAGCCGCTAGAAGACCTGGGCGCCCGACTGGTCCTGACTTCTGTCCCTCCCTTCCTTCCAAATGCCGCCCTGTTACCTGCCCTCTCTACCCTGGGGAGGCCGATCTCTGTGGTCAGCCCTCTCCCGTTGGGCTGCAAAGACCCCGCCCTCCGTCATGTCCTCTCGTTCCGCCGGCAGGTACAGTTACAACTGCCACCGGCGGCACGTGACGGTGAGGCGCTCGAGGGGTCCTTCTTGGTCCCCTACCAGGGGGCCCGCTACCGGGTGCATTATTCAACGGGGGAGGCCCGGTGCTACCTCTGCCGGGCGATGGGGCACGTCCGGAGGGACTGTCCCTTGGCCCGGCACGGAGGGGCATCCGGGACCCCCGAGCCCCGGCAGGGCACCGGCCCTGTCATCGCCGGCGCCCCTGGCTGCCCGGCGCCCGAAGCCGCCCCTCCTCCTTTCCGGCCCAACAACGCTCCCGCTCGGGCCCTAGGGGTATCTCCCCTAGTGTGCCCAGACGAGCGGGAGGGCCCCGCCTCTGCCGCCTGCAATCTGGCGGGGCCTGTGGAGGAGGGTGAGGTAGGGATACCGCCGGGCATAGAAAAGGGCATGCCCCAGGGTGGCTCCTCCCTCCTACATGCTGCCCCACCATTGCCTCCCCGAGTCCCTAAGCTTTCGTCCTTGCTCCCTGACCCAACACCTGTTGGCCAGCCCCCAGATGATGCCATGGAGGGCTGGTCCTTAGTACAGGGGAAGCGGGGCAAGCGGAAGGCTCGAGCTCCGCTCCTCCCATCTGATGCGGTAGCCCCCCGGAAGACCAGGAAGGGGGGCACCGATGCTGAGCCTTCCGCTTTGCCCCCGGGTGGGTTTTGTCCACCATTACCGGTTGGGGAAGACGTGGCAGCATCGGAGGAAAGCACCCCTCCTCCGGTGTCCCTCCCTATGGAAGCCCCTGATGGAGCCCCTCTCGCCCCCTTACAATCTGAAGCCCCTGTATGCACCAAGGCGAGCGTCGCTTCGGGTGCAGACGGGGAGAGCCCTGGGGTGGTGGAAGGTGATCTTCCCTCCATTTATGAGGAGATCGAGGCCCTGGGTCTGACCCCGGTTACCCAGGGGGAGGACGACCCTCTGCCAGCGGGCCTCGATCTGAGCGACCTCGCCTCAGCCCCCCTTTCCCCATGTTCCGTCCCCTTACCCACTGCTTCCGCTCCCGCCTCCGAGGAGCCCCTGGACTCTTCCACCAACCCGGCTGCAGATGGCACCCCGCTAGCGGTCGCCGAGCCTCTTGAGGCGACGGCCAGTGCCATGCAACCGGGACCTGAGTCACAAGGGGACTCCCTCATGGCTGAGGGGCAGCCGACCTCCTTCCCGGGTGGGGGCCCCACCGTTGTTTCTCCACCTACAGATGCCGTGGCCTTACCATCTGCCTTGGAGCACGAGCCTGGCATCGCGGAGGGCCCACCTCCCTCCCCGCAAATTCCTGAGCCCATTTGCGGGGTGTTACCCCCCCCACCCAGTGGCCTGGCTGCTGGGACCCCCGATCCCAATATCACCCCTTCCCCTGTCCCTATTCCTGATTCCAGCCCTACCCTTGACACCGACCCTGTCCCTGTCCCCTCCACTTCCCGTGATGCTTTTGCCGCCCCTGGGGCTGTCTCCTTCCTTATCCCAGAGGTTGACCCCCAAGGAGCGGCCTTTGTTTTTCCCTGTCCCGACCCACCAGGGGCTGCTAGTTTCCCTCCGCCGCCCCCCAGTGAGCCGGGATCTGAGGCAGGCCACGTGGCGTCGGCCCATCGGACGCCACGTCGAGGGTCTGCCCCCTGTTTGCCCGTCTCGGTGGGCCACGGGGCTGTGACAGGGGCCCCACTGGGGGAAAGCCTTAGATCAGTAACCCCACCCCCCCATACGCTGAGAGAGGAGCTACGGGAGTTCCTTGAGGACGTCCGTGGCTCCCGCAACAAGGTACAGCTTGCACTCCAGCGATGGGGGGATTTTCATCAGATCCTCCGGGCCGCGAGGGCTCTCATGGGGGAGGGTAAGAGGACCGGGAGGCAGGCCGCCGCGGCCTACCAACGGGTCCGCCTCTTCCGTGACTCCTTAATCGCCTATGGGGTAGGTCACGGATTGTTGCGTGGCCCGACGGAGGCCATGGGCGTCTCTGCCGGCGAGGATCCCCCCCAGCCCTCCTCATGGCACCGATCATCTTCGCAACATTGAACACCCGGGGCTGTAGGATGGGTCTCCGCAGAAGCCAGGTGCTCTCCTTCCTTCGGGAGGGGGGGTTCTCTGTGATTTTCCTGCAGGAGACCCATACGGATCCGGCCGCTGAAGCTAGCTGGCGGCTGGAGTGGGGGGACAGGGTCTATTTTAGCCACCTCTCAGTTCGTACGGCTGGAGTGGCGACCCTGTTCTCCCCCGACCTACGGCCCGAGGTGCTGGGGGTCGCCGAGGCTGTGCCAGGCCGCCTGCTACACCTCCGGGTCCGCATGGAGGGGCTTGTGGTTAATCTCGTCAACGTTTACGCCCCGACATTGGGCCCGGAGAGGTTGTGTTTTTATCAGCAGGTGTCCGCCTTCCTCGGCACCTTGGATCCTCGCGAGTGCCTGGTCCTGGGCGGGGACTTTAACGCCACCCTTGAGGAACGGGACCGCTCGGGGACCGAGCAGCACCAGGCCGCCGCGGATGTCCTCCGGGAGATCGTCGAACATCACTCCCTGGTGGACGTCTGGCGCGACCACCACCCGGATGACGTTTCGACATTCACTTTTGTCCGGGTGGAGGTCCATCGGTCGTACCACTCCCGGTTGGACCGCATCTATATGTCGCGCTTCCATCGTTCCCGGGCCCACTCCTCCAGCGTCCAGCCGGCCCCTTTTTCAGATCACCATCTAGCCACCGTGACAGCCTCTCTTTGCGCTGAGAGGCCGGGGCCGGCCTATTGGCATTTTAATAATAGCTTGTTGGAGGATGTGGGCTTTGTGGCGTCCTTCCGGGAGTTCTGGCTGGCCTGGCGAGGGCAGCGGCGTGCCTTTCCCTCGGCGCGGCGGTGGTGGGACCTGGGGAAGGTGCGCGCCCGGCTCTTCTGCCGTGATTACACCCGGGGCGCCAGCCGACGGAGGGATGCGACGATAGGGCAATTGGAACGGGAGGTCTTAGAGCTGGAGAGGCGTCTGGCTGCCAGCCCCGGTGATCCATCCCTCTGCGGAGCGTGCCGGGAGAAGCGGGAAGAGCTCCGGACCCTCGAGGACCATCGGGCCCGAGGTGCCTTTGTTCGATCCCGCATCCGCCTCCTTCGGGAGATGGATCGCGGCTCCCGCTTCTTCTACGCCCTGGAGAAAAAGAGGGGGGCCAAGAAGCACGTCACCTGCCTTTTAGCAGAGGACGGCACCCCCCTCACGGATCCGGCGGAAATGTGCGGGAGGGCCAGGGCCTTCTACGCAGGCCTTTTCTCCCCGGATCCGACCGATCCTAACGCTTGCAAATTGCTCTGGGATGAACTCCCGACGGTCAGCGCGGGCGACCGAGACTGGCTGGAGCTACCTCTCACTCTGGCCGAGTTCTCGGAAGCCCTCCGTCGCATGCCCACCAATAAATCTCCAGGCATGGACGGGCTGACCGTGGAGTTCTACCGCGTGTTTTGGGATGTCCTCGGCCCAGACCTTGTCACCGTCTGGGCCGAGTCCTTGCAGGGCGGGGTCCTCCCTCTTTCGTGCAGGCGAGCCGTGCTCACCTTATTGCCGAAGAAGGGGGACCTCCGCGATTTACGGAATTGGCGTCCCATCTCGCTCCTCAGCACGGACTATAAAATCGTAGCGAAGGCCATCTCGCTGCGGCTAGGATCCGTGCTGGCGGACGTGATCCACCCAGACCAGACCTACACCGTCCCGGGCCGCACCATCTTCGACAACTTGTATCTGGTCCGGGACCTCTTGGAACTCGGGTGTAGGGATGGTCTGTCGTTCGCCCTCCTGTCCCTGGATCAGGAGAAGGCGTTCGACAGGGTGGACCACGGGTATCTCCTGGGCACTCTGCGAGCGTTTGGCCTCGGGCCCCAGTTTGTGGGTTTTCTCCAGGTGCTGTACGCCTCCGCAGAGTGTTTGGTCAGGCTCAACTGGACCCTGACCGAACCGGTCAGCTTCGGGCGAGGAGTACGTCAAGGGTGCCCCCTCTCGGGCCAGCTGTATGCTCTGGCGATCGAGCCCTTCCTCTGTCTCCTCCGTAGGAGGTTGGCAGGGTTGGTGCTGCGGGAGCCGGAGCTGCGGCTGGTCCTGTCGGCATACGCCGACGACGTGCTCCTCGTGGTCCAGGACCCGGGCGACTTGGTGCGGGTGAAGGCTTGCCAGACCATCTATTCGGCGGCCTCCTCCGCCCGGGTCAACTGGGTCAAGAGCTCTGGCCTGGTGGTAGGGGACGGGTGGCAGGCGAGCTCCCTCCCACCCGCGCTTCAGGCCATCCGGTGGAGCGCGGGTCCGCTGCTCTATCTCGGCGTTTACCTTTCTGCCACGCATCCGTCTCCGCCGGAGAACTGGCTAGGTTTAGAGGGCAGGGTGTCGGAGCGGCTCCGGAAATGGACAGGACTGCTCCGGTGTCTCTCCCTTCGAGGGAGAGCACTGGTGCTCAATCAACTAGTCCTGTCCATGCTCTGGTACCGGCTCAACACCCTGGTCCCGGCCCCGGGCTTCCTGACCACCCTCCGGACGTTGATTCTGGAGTTCTTTTGGTCAGGACTGCACTGGGTCTCTGCGGGGGTTCTCCATCTACCCCTGGAGGAGGGAGGGCAGGGCCTGAAGTGTCTGCACGCTCAGGTCCACGTCTTCCGCCTCCAGGCCCTGCAGAGGCTCCTTTATGGTGCAGGTAGTCCGGCATGGAGCGTATTGGTGCACGCCTTCCTGCGCCGCTTCCGAGGGCTCCGATATGACCGGCAGCTCCTTTGTCTCCATCCGAGATGTCTTCCGCGAGGCCTCTCCGAGCTGCCGGTCTTCTACCAGGACCTCCTCCGGACCTGGAAACTGTTTTCAGTGACCAGGTCCATGGCGGCCACCGTGGGGGCAGATCTCCTCGCGGAGCCCCTGCTACACAACCCCCAGCTTCGTGTGCAGGTGGCGGAGTCCCCCATGGTGCGCCAGAGGTTGGTCCTAGCAGAAGTCACCAAAGTCGGAGACCTCCTGGACTACGACCGAGGAGACTGGCTGGATCCCCTGACGCTCGCTCAGCGCATGGGGCTCTCCAGACCTCGTACTCCCCGGCGCGTGCTTCAGGAGGTGAGGGCCGCTTTGCCGCCCGCTGCTCGGGACTATCTCGACCGGGTCCTGCGAGAGGGCACGCCCCGCCCACCCTCCACTCCGAGCCCTCCAGACTTTTTCATCGGGCCCCTGCCCCGTGGACCCAACCAGCCCCCTCCCCGTCCATTCGCCATGAGCCGGCTGCACCATTTGCAGCCGGTTCTGTTCCGGACCGCGCCAAGGAAACATCTATACACGCTCGTGCTACATGTTCTTCATGTCCTCACCCTCGCGTCCCGCCCCGATACAAAGTGGCGGGACCTTCTGCCACCTCTGAAGGGTGAGGAGCCCCGGTGGGCCAGCCTTTATTCTGCTCTGATCCCGAAGCCCCCAGTTTTGCCCCTGCTGCCTACGCATTTGCCCCTTGCTACCTTTTACCCCTCCCCTTTGCCCCAACCCCTCGCTAGCTCCAGCTTGTTTGCCTGCCCCGCCCTTTCCCTCTGCAGCCTTTGTTTGTTTGACCCGCCCCAGCCTCTGAAGCTAGCCCCGTGGTTCCTCTGCCCCATTTCCCGCCTGGTTGCTCCCTTCCCCCTGCGGTCCCCTTGCCCTGATTAGCCCCTCCCCTCGTGCGCCCATGTCCCCTCCCTTGCGCTTGTGCCCCTTCCCGTTTTAGTTTGACCTTGTCTCACTGCACCCCCCAATGCTGTTATATTCCCCCTTCCTTGGTGCGACTAGAGGAGCCGGAAACCCTCCCCGAGTCAGTGACTGACCCCTAGCCCTTGATAGTCCCGCTCCCATCCAGCCCACCCCTTTTTGGCGCCATCCTCCCCTGCCTGCAGCCTAGCGGGGAGAAGTGGTCGACCTGCTTCCCCTCTCCCTGCCCCCTCCGGTGTTTGTTCTGCCCCCGTCCTCATTATGGCAGGGGACGAGGCGAGTGGGACCTCTCGGGCAGACCCTGCTGCCCCTCCTCCACCCGCCCCACCATCATCCCCCCTAGCCTCTACCTCAACCGCCGCTGCCGTGCCACCTGCTAACGCCCCTGTTGGAGCGCCGGCAGCAGCAGATACCGAGGTGACCTCCGCTGCTGCCACGTCCCTCGCTCCCTCCGACTCTGGGGGAGCCCCCCCAGCCGGCAGGAAGGGCCAGGGCACAAAGAAAGGTAAAGGCCCCGCCAAGAAGGCCAGGCCCTCCATGGCAGGGGCTGCCCCCACTGCCACGGCCCCGCCATCGGCCGCGGCATCCCTCCCCGCTGTTCCCTCCACCAGCTCTGTAGGTGTCCCTCCCCCGGCCCCCAGGGTATATGCCCAGGTAGCGGCGGCCCCCCCGCCTGCCGCTGCATCATCATCTCAATCAACCACCGCCTCTGCTACCATCTATAGTGGCCGGGGCCCCTTCCCCACCTTGATTAGGAAGCACGGCGTCCGTTGCCTCCTGGTACCCGCCTCGCCCCACGTGGAAACCTACGTGCAGGCGTTGGCGAGGGTGGTGAGGCCCACGGCCATTGTGGCAGCCTCCAAGATGTACGGAAAGGTCGTCTTCTTCCTAGCATCGGAGGACGCCGCCCAGGAGGCGGTGGAGAAGGGCCCGGCGGTGGGGGGCGTGTTCGTCCCCCTGGAGCCGCTAGAAGACCTGGGCGCCCGACTGGTCCTGACTTCTGTCCCTCCCTTCCTTCCTAATGCCGCCCTGTTACCTGCCCTCTCTACCCTGGGGAGGCCGATCTCCGTAGTCAGCCCTCTCCCGTTGGGCTGCAAAGACCCCGCCCTCCGTCATGTCCTCTCATTCCGCCGGCAGGTACAGTTACAACTGCCGCCGGCAGCACGTGACGGTGAGACGCTTGAGGGGTCCTTCTTGGTCCCCTACCAGGGGGCCCGCTACCGGGTGCATTATTCAACGGGGGAGGCCCGGTGCTACCTCTGCCGGGCGATGGGGCACGTCCGGAGGGACTGCCCCTTGGCCCGGCACGGAGGGGCATCCGGGACCCCCGAGCCGCGGCAGGGCGCCGGCCCCGTCATCGCCGGCGCCCCTGGCTGCCCGGCGCCCAAAGCCGCCCCTCCTCCTTTCCGGCCCAACAACACTCCCGCTCGGGCCCAAGGGGTATCTCCCCTAGTGTGCCCAGACGAGCGGGAGGGCCCCGCCTCTGCCGCCTGCGATCTGGCGGGGCCTGTGGAGGAGGGTGAGGTAGGGATACCGCCGGGCATAGAAAAGAGCATGCCCCAGGGTGGCTCCTCCCTCCTACATGCTGCCCCACCATTACCTCCCCGAGTCCCTGAGCCTTCGTCCTTGCTCCCTGACCCGACCCCTGTTAGCCAACCCCCAGATGATGCCATGGAGGGCTGATCCTTAGTACAGGGGAAGCGGGGCAAGCGGAAGGCTCGAGCTCCGCTCCTCCCACCTGATGTGGTAGCCCCCCGGAAGACCAGGAAGGGGGGCACCGATGCCGAGCCTTCCGCTTTGCCCCCTGCCGATTCCAATTCAATGGTGCCGGCTGGGGATGCCGTGGCAGCACTGGAAGGTAATATCGCCCCTCCTCCGGAGTCCCTTCCTATGGAAGCCCCTGCTGGGGCCCCTCTCGCCCCCTTACAATCTGAAGCCCCTGCAAGCACCAAGGCGAGCGTCGCTTTGGGTGCTGGCGGGGAGAACCCTGGGGTGGTGGAAGGTGATCTCCCCTCCATTTATGAGGAGATCGAGGCCCTGGGTCTGACCCCGGTTACCCAGGGGGAGGACGACCCTCTGCCAGTGGGCCTCGATTTGAACGACCTCGCCTCGGCCCCCCTTTCCCCGTGTTCCGTCCCCTTATCCACTGCCTCCGTTCCCGCCTCCGAGGAGCCCCTGGACTCTTCCACCAACCAGGCCGCAGATGGCACCCCGCTAGCAGCCGCCGAGCCTCTTGAGGCGACGGCCAGTGCCACGCAGCCGGGACCCGAGTCGCCAGGGGACTCCCTCTTGGCTGAGGGGCAGCCAACCTCCTACCCGGGTGGGGGCCCCATCGTTGATTTTCCACCTACAGATGCCGTGGCCTTACCATCTGCCTTGGAGCACGAGCCCGGCATCGCCGAGGGCCCACCTCCCTCCCCGCAAATCCCTGAGCCCATTTGCGGGGTGTTACCCCCGCACCCAGTGGCCTGGCTGCTGGGACCCCCGATCCCAATATTGCCCCTTCCCCTGTCCCTATTCCTGATTCCAGCCCTACCCCTGACACTGACCCCGTCCCTCTCCCCTCCACTTCCCGTGATGCTTTTGCCGCCCCTGGGGCTGTCTCCTTCTATATCCCAGAGGATGACCCCCAAGGAGCGGCCTTTGTTTTTCCCTGTCCCGACCCACCAGGGGCTGCTATTTTCCCTCCGCCACCCCCCATTGAGCCAGGATCTGGGGCGGGCCACGTGGCGTCGGCCCATCGGACGCCACGTCGAGGGTCTGCCCCCTGCTTGCCCGTCTCGGTGGGCCACGGGGCTGTGACAGGGGCCCCACTGGGGGAAAGCCATAGATCAGTGACCCCCCCCCCCCCACGCTGAGAGAGGAGCTACGGGAGTTCCTTGAGGACGTCCGTGGCTCCCGCAACAAGGTACAGCTTGCACTCCAGCGATGGGGGGATTTTCATCAGATCCTCCGGGCCGCAAGGGCCCTCATGGGGGAGGGTAAAAGGACCGGGAGGCAGGCCGCTGCGGCCTACCAACGGGTCCGCCTCTTCCGTGACTCCTTAATCGCCCACGGGGTAGGTCACAGATTGTTGCGCGGCCCAACGGAGGCCGTGAGCGTCTCTGCCGGCGAGGATCCCCCCCAGCCCTCCTTATGGCACCGATCATCTTTGCAACATTAAACACCCGAGGCTGTAGGATGGGTCTCCGCAGGAGCCAGGTGCTCTCCTTCCTTCGGGTGGGGGGGTACTCTGTGATTTTCCTGCAGGAGACCCATACGGATCCGGCCGCTGAAGCTAGCTGGCGGCTGGAGTGGGGGGACAGGGTCTATTTTAGACACCTCACAGTTCGTACGGCTGGAGTGGCGACCCTGTTCTCCCCCGACCTACGGCCCGAGGTGCTGGGGGTCGCCGAGGCTGTGCCAGGCCGCCTGTTACACCTCCGGGTCCGCATGGAGGGGCTTGTGGTTAATCTCGTCAACGTTTATGCCCCGACATTGGGCCCGGAGAGGTTGTGTTTTTATCAGCAGGCGTCTGCCTTCCTCGGCACCGTGGATCCTCGCGAGTGCCTGGTCCTGGGCGGGGACTTTAACGCCACCCTTGAGGAACGGGACCGCTCGGGGACCGAGCAGCACCCGGCCGCCGTGGATGTCCTCCGGGAGATCGTCGAACATCACTCCCTGGTGGACGTCTGGCGCGACCACCACCTGGATGATGTTTCGACATTCACTTTTGTCCGGGTGGAGGTCCATCGGTCGTACCACTCCCGGTTGGACCGCATCTATATGTCACGCTTCCATCTTTCCCGGGCCCACTCCTCCAGCGTCCGGCCGGCCCCTTTTTCAGATCACCATCTAGCCACCGTGACAGCCTCTCTCTGCGCGGAGAGGCCGGGGCCGGCCTATTGGCACTTTAATAATAGCTTGTTGGAAGATGTGGGCTTCGTGGCGTCCTTCCGGGAGTTCTGGCTGGCCTGGCGAGGGCAGCGGCGTGCCTTTCCCTCGGCGCGGCGGTGGTGGGACCTGGGGAAGGTGCGCGCCCGGCTCTTCTGCCGTGACTACAACCGGGGCGCCAGCCGACGGAGGGATGCGGCGATAGGGCAGTTGGAACGGGAGGTCTTTAGAGCTGGAGAGGCGTCTGGCCGCCAGCCCCGGTGATCCATCCCTCTGCGGAGCGTGCCGGGAGAAGCGGGAAGAGCTCCGGACCCTCGAGGACCATCGGGCCCGAGGTGCCTTTGTTCGATCCCGCATCCGCCTCCTTCGGGAGATGGATCACGGCTCCCGCTTCTTCTATGCCCTGGAGAAAAAGAGGGGGGCCAAGAAGCACATCACCTGCCTTCTAGCAGAGGACGGCACCCCCCTCACGGATCCGACGGAAATGTGCGGGAGGGCCAGGGCCTTCTACGCAGGCCTTTTCTCCCCGGATCTGACCGATCCTAACGCTTGCAGAATGCTCTGGGATGAACTCCCAACGGTCAGCGCGGGCGACCGAGACCGGCTGGAGCTGCCTCTCACTCTGGCCGAGTTCTCGGAAGCCCTCCGCCGCATGCCCACCAATAAATCTCCAGGCATGGACGGGCTGACTGTGGAGTTCTACCGCGTGTTTTGGGACGTCCTCGGCCCGGACCTTGTCACCGTCTGGGCCGAGTCCTTGCAGGGCGGGGTCCTCCCTCTTTCGTGCAGGCGAGCCGTGCTCGCCTTATTGCTGAAGAAGGGGGACCTCCGCGATTTACGGAATTGGCGTCCCATCTCGCTCCTCAGCACGGACTATAAATTCGTAGCGAAGGCCATCTTGCTGTGGCTAGGGTCCGTGCTGGCAGACATGATCCACCCAGACCAGACCTACACCGTCCCGGGCCGCACCATCCTCGACAACTTGTATCTGGTCCGGGACCTCTTGGAACTCGGATGTAGGGATGGTCTGTCGTTCGCCCTCCTGTCCCTGGATCAGGAGAAGGCGTTCGACAGGGTGGACCACGGGTATCTCCTGGGCACTCTGCGAGCGTTTGGCTTCGGGCCCCAGTTTGTGGGTTTTCTCCAGGTGCTGTACGCCTCCGCAGAGTGTTTGGTCAGGCTCAACTGGACCCTGACTGAACCGGTCAGCTTCGGGCGAGGAGTACGTCAAGGGTGCCCCCTCTCGGGCCAGCTGTATGCTCTGGCGATCGAGCCCTTCCTCTGTCTCCTCCGTAGGAGGTTGGCAGGGTTGGTGCTGCGGGAGCCGGAGCTACGGCTGGTCCTGTCGGCGTACGCCGACGACGTGCTCCTCGTGGTCCAGGACCCGGGCGACTTAGTGCGGGTGGAGGCTTGCCAGACCATCTATTCGGCGGCCTCCTCCGCCCGGGTCAACTGGGTCAAGAGCTCTGGCCTGGTGGTAGGGGACGGGTGGCAGGCGAGCTCCCTCCCACCCGCGCTTCAGGCCATCCGGTGGAGCGCGGGTCCGCTGCTCTATCTCGGCGTTTACCTTTCTGCCACCCATCCGTCTCCGCCGGAGAACTGGCTAGGTTTAGAGGGCAGGGTGTCGGAGCGGCTCCGGAAATGGACAGGACTGCTCCGGTGTCTCTCCCTTCGAGGGAGAGCACTGGTGCTCAATCAACTAGTCCTGTCCATGCTCTGGTACTGGCTCAACACCCTGGTCCCGGCCCCGGGCTTCCTGACCACCCTCCGGACGTTGATTCTGGAGTTCTTTTGGTCAGGACTGCACTGGGTCTCTGCGGGGGTTCTCCATCTACCCCTGGAGGAGGGAGGGCAGGGCCTGAAGTGTCTGCACGCTCAGGTCCACGTCTTCCGCCTCCAGGCCCTGCAGAGGCTCCTTTATGGTGCAGGTAGTCCGGCATGGAGCGTATTGGCGCACGCCTTCCTGCGCCGCTTCCGAGAGCTCCGATATGACCGGCAGCTCCTTTGTCTCCATCCGAGAGGTCTTCCGCGAGGCCTCTCCGAGCTGCTGGTCTTCTACCAGGACCTCCTCCGGACCTGGAAACTGTTTTCAGTGACCAGGTCCGTGGCGGCCACCGTGGGGGCAGATCTCCTTGCGGAGCCCCTGCTATACAACCCCCAGCTTCGTGTGCAGGTGGCGGAGTCCCCCATGGTGCGCCAGAGGTTGGTCCTGGCAGAAGTCACCAAAGTCGGAGACCTCCTGGACTACGACCGGGGAGACTGGCTGGATCCCCTGACGCTCGCTCAGCGCATGGGACTCTCCAGACCTCGTACTCCCCGGCGCGTACTTCAGGAGGTGTGGGCCGCTTTGCCGCCCGCTGCTCGGGACTATCTCGACCGGGTCCTGCGAGAGGGCACACCCCGCCCACCCTCCACTCCGAGCCCTCCAGACTTTTTCATCGGGCCCCTGCCCCGTGGACCCAACCAGCCCCCTCCCCGTCCATTTGCCATGAGCCGGCTGCACCATCTGCAGCCGGTTCTGCTCCGGACCGCGCCAAGGAAACATCTATACACGCTCGTGCTCCATGTTCTTCATGTCCTCACCCTCGCGTCCAGCCCCGATACGAAGTGGCGGGACCTTCTGCCACCTCTGGAGGGTGAGGAGCCCCGGTGGGCCAGCCTTTATTCTGCTCTGATCCCGAAGCCCACCGGGGACATCAGTTGGTGGCTCCTTCACGGAGCCGTGAGCACGGGCGTGTACTTGGCGCGGTTTACCCCTATCCCAGACACCTGCCCCTTTTGCGGTGTGAGGGAGACCCTGGCGCATGTTTACCTGGAGTGCGCCAGGCTGCAGCCCCTATTCCAGCTCCTCACGGATATTTTGTTAAGATTTTGGTTGCACTTTTCTCCTCACCTTTTTATTTATGCACTCCCTATCCGTCGCCCCACAAAGTCGCGGGACCTCCTGGTCAACCTCCTTCTGGCCCTAGCGAAACTGGCCATCTATAAAACTAGAGTGAGGAGGCTGGCCGATGGAGTTTCCTGTGACTGTGGGGTGTATTTCAGGTCCTCCGTTCTTTCACGTATCAGGGCAGAGTTCCTCTGGGCGGCGTCCACTGGCTCCCTTGACGCCTTCGAGGAGCAGTGGGCGCTGTCCGGGGTTCTCTGCTCGGTGTCCCCATCAGGTTCGCTTCGTTTGACCCTTTGACCTCACTCCTGTCCCTGTTCTTTTATTAGTTGTCCCCCATAATTTTTTGGTCTCCAGGTCCTGTGGACCCCCCCTTAGGCTGGCGGGGAACCTTTAGCAGTGGGCGGGCTTCGCCTGCCCACTTCCTGGATCCCAATAGGTCTGGTCACTCAGGGAACAGAAAACTACTCATCCAATGACCAGTATATTTGCCCTCTACCAGACTCCTGTACCCCACTGGTCTGGGTCTGTCACAATAGATTTAATTTAGGGTTTGTAAACAAAACTGTAAAATAGAAAGACTGAAAAATACACTATTATTTATGTTGAATGTACTCCGGACCCTGTTCTGAGAGCGAAGAAAGATGATTTCCACAAGTACCCACTACAAAGAGTCTTGCTTCCTTGTTTTGGTTTTCCTACAACAAAAAGTCATGCATTTCAATTCTTGAGTCTCAGTGAAAAGCCAGAGTCCAGTCCTGTAAACCTTTTCTTACTTAAATAGTGTTTATTTACTTATAGGACTCAATTGTGTGCGGTGCTCAGCACCTTCACCTCCCATCGGCCGTTGAAGTTGAGGGTGCCCAACACCTTGTAGAATCAAGGCCTTAGCCCTTCCAATAATGATATTCTCCTAGAGGTTTTCATTCAAGACTATGACATGTACAGACGTATGAAGCGAAGACACATTCTCAACCACAAAAGTCTGTACACCAGTCAGCAGGGGTTCATTAGGCTCAATCTTCCTCACTGCCCTATAAGCAGCGATTTGAGGGAGAAAGCAGGAATGCTTTTCAATTGCAAGAGCCTCCAACAGTTTTGAGGAAGTGGAAGTCCTTTATCCAAGCTGCTGATCAGGACAAAGTCCACCAAACCACTCAGCAGTAATCGGTTGGCCCCCCAATAGGCACACTATTTTTTCTATTTAACAATGTGCAGGGTGGTCATCAGTTCTGCCTCTCTCCCTAATCCCAGAGCCACACAATAGAGTGAGGGCCAAAGTATCTTCTGCTATCAGCAGTGGGAGATTCAGAAAAGGGGGCAGTAGTGCTTGCTGGAGATGAAGGCACTTCTTTACATAATCTTCCTAGACCTCTCTCCCAGGCAGCACCTCAGTTTCCACCCATAAAATGTGCATTACAACCTATTACATGAGGTTAACCTACCCTAGAAGGCCATGTAACTTTTAATTAGAATAATAGCTAAAAGATGGACCATGGAAGGGACATTGAATGCAGTATGGTATTATATTCATATCTTAATTTACCAGGAAGGATTTTATAAATCTTTCTTATTTTATTATGGACAAAAATATGTTTAACAATAGCTTACAAAGTTATTTCTGAGGATTCCCCTATCTGGCAAGACATTCATTTCATGGGGCCCAGTGGAGTTTTGCCTGAGTTGCTCAGAGAAAATTTAAGGTTTTAAAGCTATTGAGAACAGAGAAACATGTCTTTTGTAGACTTGGGAAAGTGTTCTTCTCTGATTTCATTCACATTTAGTTCTTATCCTGAGAACTTCTGACTATCGTCTTGAAGGGCCATATGTGCACAGTATGTCTTTCTAACATTCCGTTTTCCTTGGATGTGTTTTTATGGGTATTTGTTCCACTGCTTATTTTAAAGCACAGGATGACTTATGGTTTATGTAATGTATGTGTAACCGTTTGGTTAGTGTGTGCTACAGATTCGCCCTCTGTGCCTGAAGCCCAGAGGATGTGGGTCTGTTACATTCTGAGCTTGAAAGTCTAGTTCTTTAGCTCAAGCTAAGGAGACACATGGTTTAGTTCTAAAAGTTCCTAGTGCAATCCTCAGAGTGAACCAAGATGGAGACTTTCACATATGTTCTCTGTATAAAACCAAAAACTAACCTATCTGAACTGTTATGGGCCCAGGGAAGAAATTATAGGCCCAGCATAAATGTACTTTAGTAGCGGGACACCGGTATATCTGGTCCATTATCACTGTTTCTAGGTATGGGGAGGTGGAGTAGGCCTTGACAATTTGTGTGCAACATGTTCATTTCCGCAGCTTCTACATTTTCTTGTGGAGATTTACTTCAGAAGTCACTTCCCCAGAACTCAAGAGGAAGTGTATAGACATATTAACTAGTAAATCCATAAGCGCTTCACCTAGAGTTCTACAATTTTAGTGACAATACTAAAAATAAAATAAACTTAACTCCCGTGTTCTTGATTATTATTTTTTTTAAAAGCAGCATGAAGTGGGAGAAATCAGTGACAGCTGGGGTGCTTTCTAACAAGGTGAGTTGGTAGTTAATAATTCTGGAAGTAGGTCTAGGCAGTGGTTGGGAAGAACAAATGCACCAAAGAGTAGAGCACAGACCTGCCAGGTCTATGTGTTTTCTATGTAGATCCTTCTAGCGGTCTGGGAAGAAATCCCCTCTGATTGGCTTTCCTTTCCCATTCACCTGACCGCTGGGGAAGGAGAGCCAAACAGAGCCACTATATGTGGACCGACAGTCTGATTCCTCAACCTGTGCACAAGGTAGAGCTCTGCCTCCCACCTCCTAGTGAAGCTTTCAGCCCTTTCATCTCAGAGTTGGCTGGGGATAAGCTGAGCCCTGACAGCTCTTCAGCTCTCCATTGGCACTTTGCCCACTTGCATGCCTTTGACCGCCCCCCAGTTTCCCAATATGCCTCAACCCACTATATACCTCTGTGCCCCTATTCCCACCAACACTGAGCCCCAAGGTCAAGAGCTACCCCTCCTACTTTAGGACTCTTCTGAGAAGGCATCAGGGCCCGCCCTTCCTCTCCTGGCTTAAGCAAGCAGCTGGCCACCCCATCTCCAGTCTTCAAGGGGCTGCCAAGAGGGGATATTGTCCCCACTCCCAATCCCAAGGAGAGAGCACCAGGATCATTAGGCGAAGGGATTAAGCCTCTTCCTACCCAAGAGATGCAAGCTGCATGGGCTGACTGAGCCCTGCCTCCCACCCTGCTGGCCCGAGGGGAGTTCCCCCCCTTAAGTGGGGTGGGATTTCCCCATCACATCAGCAGAGAAATCCTTCTCAGTGGGCAGAGTAAACCCAGGTTGGCAGGGCTGCAGCTACCTGATCTCAATGCCTGAAGGGCTTCCCCTCAAGAGGTGGAGGAAAGGTGTCTCTTCCCCCAAGCCTCCCAGTGCTCTCTCTAGGCGCTTGAGGCAGGTCAGTGCTGAGCTGTTGGTATGTCAAAACTGAAGTGGTAGGAATTTAGGACACTGCTTAAAACTTTAAGCTCTGGGGGTATTCATTCATTGCATCAATTTCTGCACTGTTACACCAGAAGCTGGTCCAATGGATTCCATAGGTGGTAGACAGTATGTCACCTCAAGTGGGTTCTCCCCTAATTTGTCTCCACTCATATCTTAAAACATTGGGCTGCATCCTGTAGTCTATAGGATGATTTAGGGTAAGAAATCCTTAGAAATTAGGATTTGGCCTAAATTAGCCTAAGGGTGGGGGAGTATGGGAAGTTGCTAGTGTGAGAAAGTTAGAGCTAAGCTGGAGATAGTAAGATGGGGAAACTGAAGTTAGCAAAATATGATCCAGGGCTATGTTGCCATTATATTTTGGTTATAACTGGTTTGAGCAAGATTTTTAATTGAGTGTTTTTGAGAATTGTGAATGTTTTATTAATATGCTATCTATGTTGATAGTATGGGAAGGACATTGATGCAGATGTTCATGGGTGGCGGGTAAACCACGGGCTCGGGGAGGCTAGACCCTGGCCCAGCCTGCCCGTTCTACCTGAGGCCCTGCCCCTCCTTCCCCTGCTTCCCCCGCCGGAGCCCAGAGCCCCCCTCCATCCCCTGTGGCCACCACCCACCTCTCCCCAGCCCCAACCCCGGGCTGCCAGAGTGCCTCCAGCCCCGGAGTGCCGGGCAGGTGACGCACGGCCCCCAGCCCCCAGGTAAATGGCATGAGGCCCCCATCCCGAGTGGGCGCATGAACCTCAGCTCCCTGAGTGCCGGGCGGGTGGCGCGGCCCCCAGCACCCCCAATGCCCCCGAGCGCCAGGTGCCATGGCCCCAGCACCCCCAGCCGTGGAGTGCCAGGTGGCACGGCCCCAGAGCCAGGGGGCCCCCCAGTGTTGGGTGGTCACAACCACCCCAAGTCCTGGCCGCAGCTGTCCTACCCCAGCCCCAGCCCCAGCCCGCTTCTGGGAATAAAAGCAGCCTGCCTGGGCTCGGGCCAAGGGGGAAGCAGCAAGCAGGAGTGGCCTCGGGGCTGTTTGGGGAAGAATAGCCTCCCCCAGCCTATGATACACGCTGCCCATGCAGATGTTAGTTTAAATAATGGATAATGTAAAGAGCCAGTAAGGAGGTGGTGGAAACATAATGACGGCAAGGGACAGTTGGATGTTAAGTAGCATATAATGGATTATTACAGGAGAAATTGTACTAAATCGCAAGAAAGCTCCAGTTAACACCAGAAAGGTACCATTAGGTTCCAGGATCACAAGGCTATACTTCACTCTGTTGTCAGTGGACTGATCACCCACTGATACACTATTCATCTTTGAGTGTAAGTATAATTGTAGTATTGTGTAAATGGTAATTGCATGTGTGTTTGCTTAACTAAATAAAATGTGGTTTGATCATTCAAAGTATCACCGAGTGGTCCTCTACGAATTGAATTTTCTATAACCAATCTAGATACTTGGACCTGAAAACTAAGCTGGTGTTTATTACACCCTTATCTTTAACAACTTAATATTAATTGGAAATATTTCAGCATAAAGGTTACAATAGGTTACAATCCTCAGCAGGTGTAAATCCACATAGTCCAGTTATTTCATTGGAGCTATAACGATTTATACCAGTTGTGCTTCTGCAACTGTCCCTCATACGCTCGCATAACCAGCTTCAGAATCAGGCTCCAAGAACAAAAAATAACTTTTGAAAGGAGATCCCTGGAAGATAAGGTAAAATGTTTGATGCTGGCAACATCTTTACAAAAGGATTTCTGTGAGCTAAGCTGATTGGAAAGAAAAGCACTTAAAATCATGATCACATCAGTACATAAAACGTGGCACTCCTAAAATAAAATTGAAACAGGTCAGAAGTTTTCAAATTAATACTTTCAATCGCTGTCTGCTGGAAGAGATTTTGTTGAATCACTCATCATTTTAATGGCCTTAATTCATCCCATTTAAGAACCGAATATTACATAAATGATTATCAACGTTTTCTTGTGCAGCTTATCTTATTTTAAACAACTTAAGAACCATTACAAGATGTATACTTCACACATGTAAAAATGTGCAAAGACCACAGAACATTTAGATTAATGCTAATGAGATAATCCACCTGCCTATTTCACTGCACAACAGCTGCACATATTTAAAAGGGTTCAATTAAACTTTATTCAGCACATAGATAATTGATCCAATGTGGGGAATGATGTCACCAGTAGTTTTAAAAAAATTACCATTTAAAATAAAAATGCTCCAATAGAACAACTTGAAATAGAAACCTGACATACAAATCATCCTGCAAACTTTGTTTTATTGAGCAAGGAAAAGAGGGAAAATAAAATAAAATCAGAGCAGAGACAATATGCAGGTGCCAATTATTTCATTTCCCTTCTAAAAGGAGCAACACATAGTCTAAATTGGAAATCTATGTTGCTATCCTTACATATGGAAAGTTCAGATATGTCTTTAATACCTTACTGACTTTATTTTCATCTTTTCCACAGATTTTACAACTTCCATTTTCTTAAAAGGATTTGTATCCATAGCAATATACTTCCATCTTATTCTTATTTAATTATTTACTGTATATAGCACTGAAAGTGTGGGAGACACTTTTCAAATAAATAGGAAGTATGTGATTGGAAGAGTTTCCCCCATGCCTCTTGCTCCTGCTGTTACATCTGAGGCCCACTACTGATTTCAATGGGAGTTTGAGGTATGCTAGAAACACATGTTCAAGCCTCTGATCCAAAGCACTGAGAATGAAAGCACAGTCTCATGTCAAGTTTGTACCACACAAATCCTATGGGAGTAGCCAACAACAAACATTATTCGGTTCTCAATACCATTACAATGTCAATTCTGAAACTGCTTGTGTCAGTCACTAATCTACTTTGTCCAGTTCATGTCAAGATGATACACACATTAATAAAGAGAAAGGGAAAGCATAACAAACAAACAATAATAACCTTCTATCTAGGTACAATCTAGTTCCCATCCCCGTAGTATCTCAGTAGCTACCCATACTTTGCATTGAAATAGCACCTTTTATCAATGATTCTCAAAGTGATTTACAATGGCGTAGAGATGTTCTAATAAAAGTTTTACAGACAGAGAAACTGAGACAAAGAGAGGTTAAGATCTGAATGTGTGGAAGTGTGCACTCATCAGGAGTGCCTTAATTTTTGGGTGGCCTACTTGTGATATCTCGTCTGCTTTTTTAGAGGGGCTGAGTGTCTATAGCTCCCACTGAAGTCCATTCTAGTTATAATTGTTCAGCACTTCTGAAAAATAGGCAATAGGTGACCCCAGATGGCCAACAAAAAACTGAGTTCCTCCCCCCCAAATTAGTGGACATTTTAGACATATTTGCCTATGTCTGAACCAAGATCATACAATGAGCCAAGGTTGGGAACAGAACTCTGTTGACCCAATTTCTGAACCAGTCTCCTAGTCCAATCACTAGGCCATACTGCTACTTACTTGGTAAAATACTTTCAAATGTGTATCAGTTTTACTTTTAGAATTACTATACTTACTATGGGCCGAATTCTCCTATCCTTCCTCATGCCAAAGTCAGGCATTTCCCTGCTACATGTGGATTAGCAGGTCTATTGGATCAGTTTCAGATACAGTGAAGTATTAGTACATTATCTCCTTAAACAGTAGGAAAACGGACCAAATGCTGTGCTCACTTGCACCCATACACCATCCATGGCAAGATATGCATGGATAATTTGTGGTAAAATTTGTCCCATATACTTTAATTAACCTGCACTAAAATTAGTTGTCTCACCTACGATTTCAAATAGTGCTTGTTGCTGCATATAACTTAACTGTAATTAAAGTTACTTTAGGTACATTTCAGATAGATGGACAGATAAATAGATAGTGAAGATAGATATACACACATATTAATATACACATACATAGTACAGTTCATTATTCTTGACTGTGAGGGCTTATGACTATTGACATTGTCTCATTACTCATCACTGCTTACTGTGAGTGCTAATAGTATATTTCCATGGAGTTTGTGTGTGCTGCAATGTAAATTCTGACATTGCTAGTGTCAGTCACTAATCTACCTCATTCAGTTCATGTCAAGATGATACATCACAATGCTCAACAACTGTCATCCCTGCTTTAAATAGATCTACATTTTTCTCAACTTTACAATTAAATATATATACATATCTTTTTGGTTCAGCATCAAGTTCCTATCTTACAATATGACCAAGGCATTCTACTAATATTCCAAAGCAATTACAGATTGGTAAAAAATGTTTCTTTAGAAAATTAAGCAGATTAAAATACCAGACACACTTGAATATTGTTTTCAATAAGCATAAGAAGCCAATATGCTTTTTTTTCAAATCTAAGAACCTGCTTTGTGTCACTGAACTTTCACTTGCCAATATTACTTTATTTCATTTTGAAAATGATTTTAGGTTACCAGTTTAAAAAACACAAAACTACAGCAAGTTAAATATGATATTATTAAAATGAACCATTTGCAGTATAGAGGGTGAGTAAAGATTTAGAGGAAAAAGCTGAGACATTATTGTTCTATCCCTTCCCTTTACTCTGTTTATTTTTCTACATCTCCTTTACTGAACATTCTTTCACATTCATTCCTAGCAAGGCCCACCCCTTCTTTGTGTTTAATTCCCCAGCTCCAGTCCGACCATATTTCTTCTGATTCTGTATTCCAGTCTTCTCCTCCTGGGTTTTCTGTTCATCTGAATCTTCTTTGCCTTAATCTATACTTGTTTCTTTTTTCTCACTCAGGCCTTTCCTACTATAGTAAATGGTGCCATTTTGGCAATCGATTGTCTGCAATTGATGTAACTGCAAATGTAGACAAGGGTAAACCTTGATCAGCAGTGGTTCAGCAAACTATGAATAACCCCTGCTTTGACCCAACAGGTCCTGGTCCTGCTGCCAGTGACTCTCAGAGTCCACAAGTGTAGTGTTTCAGTGATGATTGAGGCAGGTTTTGTGAAAATTGATTTATTTAATTAACAAGAAATAACTTATAAAGTAGCAATAGTATTTGTGTTACTGTAATCTAGCTTGGCTGCATTCTCTATCTGGGCAACTGGTTCCTGTTTGAGTCTCAGCGATGGAGCTGGTCAGAAATTTTTTGTCAAAAAGTTTTTTTGATGAAAAATGCCATTATCATCTAAATCAACATTTAGATAATGTTGTTCAGAAAAAAATGAAATGAAGCATTATGATAATACTGAAATGTCCCATTTGGACATTTTCTGAATGGAACATTTTGATTTTATTTCAAAATGACTTTTTGAAATGAAATTGGTTTCACACACACACACACACACACACACACACACACACACACACACACAGTTAAAAAGTTGAAATTGGAGCTAAATGTTTCTATTTTATAGAATGAGAAACATTTTTATCAACTCAAAAAATGTTTGGTTTTGTTCCATTTTGAAATGGAAAAAAATTAGAAATCGCAAAATTTCTTACAAAATGGAAAATCCAGTTTCCACGCATCTCTAATGAGAGTTAGGAAGCATAGTATCCTGCAGGATGTGTGGCAAGCTTAAACTTCCTGATAAAGTTTACCTATTTATAGCACAGCAGGGGTATATAGTATCCCACAGACCCGATCAGATGATTGCTACAGAAGCTGCTGGGTTTACCAAGCTACTCAATACTTAAAATTATTAGCAATCATGGTCCTATAACCTTTGATGAGCTCTTCAACTGCTGACAACAAGGTCATGGCTGTTTCCCAGTTCCTGCTGCCCTGTGGATTCATTTGCTTTCAACTAGCTCTCACCCTACACGTTGTAGCCCACATACGGTGACCACCTTTTCAAAAAGCAAAAGCAGGACACATGCAGGAGCCTTGCCCCGCTCCGTGGTCCCACCCTTGCCCCTCCTCTTCCGCTGAGGCCATGCCTCCTGGCCAGGCTGGAAGTCGGAGCCAGGCCATGGTAAGAGCCACCCAGGGAACCCAGGCCACTGAGGGGAGCCCCTGACCCTCCACCCTTCAAAATAGGGAAATCATAAATATTTGAAGATTTGGTCCTGCAGATGAACAATCTGTAAGTATCCACTAATTTTTAACAACATACCAGGCTGCATTGATTTAGACACCAACAAACTTAAGTACATGTAACTCTGGAGATGCACATGCTGAAATAAATACAGCTGCATTTATTTCAATAATTTCAGTGATTATGTGCATTTTTCTCCAGTCTGTGAACTTACACATGTATGAGAATTTCAGATAAACACGTTCAGAGGCTCTAATTCTGGGCCCAGTTAGGCACATGCAACATGTAATTTGAATGTTCCTCCTCGTTTGAATATGCATTCTATATAACGGAGTGTTCACTGAAATAAATATAGGTGGGCCTGATTCTGTTCTCACACCCGTTTATACCTGTGGAACTCCATTGACTCTTTACTGCCCAGAAACTTGTGAAGTTGTTTTTCCTGGTGCAAAGTGAGTGTAAAATGCTAATATTCTGATCTGATGGTGTTTTATACACACTTTGCACAGGTAGAAATGACTGTACAAGAGGGCGTAGTGAATCAAGCTCATTGATTTAAGGAGTAATTGCTGATTTACACTGGCACAATCAGGCTCTTAGGGCCTCCTGTAATTCTGCCCTCAAAAACATTGGTGTAAATCAAGTGTAACTTTGTTTATTTCTGTTAGGGTGACCAGATGTCCCGATTTTATAGGGACAGTCCCGATTTTTGGGTCTTTTTCTTATATAGGCTCCTATTACCCCACCACCTCCATCCCGATTTTTCACATTTGCTGTCTGGTCACCCTAATTTTCTGTGGAGTTATTTAAATCAGTGGAATTACTCTGGATTTATTCTGGTGTAACTGAGATCAGAATCTAGTTACGAGCTAATGTAACATTATGGATGAGCATTTAAATGCAAAAAAATCAGGAAATTCAAATATATATTTTTCACAGCAAACAGATCTCAGCCATATAGCAGAGGTATACACTGTATGAATGATTAAAACTTAGCAGTAATAGAATACTATATATGCATATGGAGGTCAAGTTTCAATTCCTGTGGGAACCATAACTTGAATTTCTTGACTTGTGTGTTTAAATCTTCAAACATAGCATTAATTTTCATATTGAACATATTGCAGCTTTGACTATGAAATGCATCATCCTGCATTACTTTGCTCACCTCACAATAAAAATGGTTTTTGAGGTAACCAGGCTTAATTTGATATTTTTTGCATAGCTTTGATTAATTGGGTTACTTAAATAAGGGTTACACACACAAATTCTGATTCCTAGAAATCTGGTCTGCTTTGAGCTAAGATATGATCATCACAACTTGTTCCTTTGGTGAATGAACAGCCCTAATAACAGTGTTAAGCATTCAAAGGAAGGTTTCAAAAGCAAATGTGGTAGATTGCATAGCTAAGACATACATATATCCTTTATTTAGGATGACAAAAACTTAAACATATCTTTCAGTACTGTCTCTGACATATATACACAGTATATCACTGCTCTGGACACCAAGTTATTTAAAGCTATTATTTAGTGCCATAATAAGTAGTAATTTAAATACAAGGTAAAATCATCACATTGTCTTGTTTACTACTGATGTTAATGTTAAGCTGATGTGTAATGCTCCAAAAAGGCAGCCTATGATTTGTTATTATTAAACTGTCAGCTCTGTCATGTGTTAGGCATAGATTCATACTATACTTCTCTCAGCATATCACTTTAATTTCCATCAGTCAAAAATGAAGTGTTTTAATTGTGTCTCTGCTATTTTTCTATTAACTGTTTCATGCATTTTTCCCTGGCCTTTTAATTGCAGTTTAATAGTGGTCATTAACACATTAAGGGGTGTTAGAAGAACATTTGAAGTCCTCTTGACTTCTACCAAAGTTGACACTTCAATGCTAGAGTAATTTCAGCTATTCATTTATTTAATAGTGACCTATGCAAATGTGGAACCATGTCATTTTACAAATTGACTGTAATAATTAACTAGAAAGGCAGAGTAAAATGAAACAGGTTATAATTAGAATAAAACTGCTACAGTATTACGTCAGCTAGAATAAAATAATCTCAAATGATTAAATTGGTTTCAATTATTAAGAATCAGTTTAATGTACCCACTGTTCTGATTTTTTACATTTCTCTTTTTTGTGTGCATTAGATGTCACCTCATACAATTTATGCATTTTATTCATCTTGGTAAAACAGGCATTACAAAAGTTTAATTAAGTAGTAAAAGACTTCATATTATTCTCTTGAATTCTAAATTAGTTGCAGAAAGTAGTGATAGTGCATAGTACATACCATTCATATTCATTTCCATTAGAGGCTTTTATTGTTATATCATATTTCTCTAATCCAGTAAATATATCGATGTGTAAGTAGATATACAGATAGATATAGTACAACTAGCCCTCTTGGTATGTTTCTAACTTACATGAACAACTCAGTTTTGCCCTATAATATTTGGATTTTATTTTCCATTTATTCATGTTACTGTTTTGAGTACAGGATATAGAGTATGAAATTTCAGAATAATATTTTCATTGAAATCTGCATAGTGCTTATACCATTTTTCAGTTTGTTGATCTATTGTCCCCAATATTTTATCTAAAAACCAGTAAGGGCAAAGCTAGTTTTCAGAAATAAAAGGAAAACATTATTTTTTCTCTGATTTCTGACAAATTGGGTCATGCCACACTGATGTGCATGAGCAAGTATGTTCAGTTTAGATCTGTCATTAGTTTTTGGAAATTTAACTTTTAGAGTTTTGGAAGGCACTGAGATACTATGGCGATGGATGCAGTATAAACACCTAGATAGAAGGGTACATGGATAGATTTTGTCTTAGAAGCATTATTTTTATGTCACATCAAATTTCTTCCTTCCACCCCTTCAGCTTGGAAACACTATTAAAAAAACGGAAACCCATGTTAGCCCAACAAAACTTAGACATTGTACTGTTAACTGGGATGTGATTACTCAAGCACTGGGACTTGCTGCAATCAATTTTAACATTATAGTGGCTGGAAGACCTGGTTAAATAAAAATAACTCTTGTGCTTGTTTAAACTATGCAAAGGAGGAGATACTGTGGAAGAGCTCTAATAAATTGATTGATGATTGATTTTGATTTATAAACTTTTTTTTCTCCCAAAAGGTGCCTATTTAAAACTGAGGGCACCCATCACAAATTGCAGAATCAGAATAAATAACCCCATAACAGACAACAGAAATCATGTCCCCCCCCCGCCAAAAAAAAAAAACTTCCTTACCTCTTCACAGATATTTCTCCTCATCAGATCCTTTTATCTCTGCAAAAGCCTGAATAAGTAGGCAATGATGTGTGTAGACTGGAGAAAGAAAAGCAGCCAGTGATAGGGGGACATTGTGATGACTGTGACAGCAGTGGCAAAAAAAAGACCCCCTTGGCCCCGGGCGCAGCTCCACCACTGGTAGCCAGGGTAGATCTGTACTGTAGATGGGATTCACTTGCACTTAGGTGTAGCAAGAGAGGAAGCTGTAGTGTAGACAGGGCACAGGCAGTTTTACGAATGTATAAAAATGCCTGTGCTTGCTTGAGCCCTTGCTGCGCTGGTGATGAGTTGCAGGTGATATTTTTGCCAGTGTAGACAAGGCCTGTGTGTGAATCCATCACTGTTAAGTCTGGATGCAGCTAAAACATTTGCATCTGTATGGATCCCCTTGAAGTCAATATGCTTCAGTGTGGCCACAAGGGTTCACCACCTTGCAGGTGTGACTGTATGATTGGGCCCCAGAGGTTTTTTTGTGACAGGCTTCCCACTGTTCCTCACATGGGCACCACTCTGTTAGTAGTGGTAATAGTGGGCATGTTAGTTCTAGAGCAAGTGTAAATGACGTGATGTTAAAAGTGCCAGTGGCAATTGGAGCTGGCTTTATACTTGTGCTCCCAATATTTCTACCACCAGAGGAGATGCAACAGTAGGAAAATGTTGTGTATGCAAACTCTTAGTGGATCTGAGAGGCCACCACCGGTGGAACAGTCTGTGGAAAAAAGGAGATCTGCAAGTAGGCTGACACTATTTTCAATTTAGCGAGCCTACAAAAAAGAGACTACCAGCAATATGGGTTTCCCCATAGAGCCGACCAGGAAACTGAATTTCACTTCTGTGAAAAATTTCAAGGTTCTGGAAAAAATTGTCCTGAATTGGGATGAAAAGCCAAAACCTTGACATTTTTTTGAAGAAGTGAAATTCCGCAATATTTTGCTACTGAAAGTAAATATGGTCCATGAGCGCCAAAGTAGCCTGCAAGCCCTGGCTCTGCAGCAGCCTGCCAGGCAAGCTACCCAGAGCCTGGAAGTCCTGGGGGCCTCCGCTGGGCTGCAGAGGAGCTGGCAGCCTGGTAGCCCAGGCTCCCCACCTGGCAGGCTGCTGACTAGCTGGGGAGGCTGGTAGACCAGGCTCCCCAGAAGTCTGCCGTAGGCTGCTGAGGAGCTGGGGAGGTAGGCAAGAAGGTGAGTTGACAGGTTCTGTCAGAAGTTTTTGTTGAAATGAACACATTCCTGAAGAACATTTTGATTTCAATGGATTGATATTTTCCAACAGAAAAATGTTCCGTTGAAAAATTTCCAACCAGCTCTCATTTCTACAATAGATATACCTTTTCTAAGCATCCCTTACATTTGTTAGAACCACTTTCTACATTTTCTAAATGGAACTAGACTTCTTTATTGTAAGGTAATTTTAATTAATATTGTGCAGTTGTAATAATGTAATTATTATTAATTACATTTTACTAATGTAATTAAAATTCTTTGCTTGCAACAAAGGCAATCAGTGGATCACAATTAGTTCAATATCTACAAAAATAAAAATTAATATGGCAGATTATGGGTAACAGTACAAATAACCCACTCCTGTATGTCTCATAAATGTTAAATATGGATAATTTGCACAAATAGTTACTTTGTCCTAGGAAACAGAATCTTAGAGAAATTGCTTTGCAGATCTTTGTGATTTACTTGCTGGTAAATTGGTTTTCAGGCATTTCCTGCTATATTTATATTTAAAAGGTTGGATCAAACTGATCTATGATGACATGTATAAAAATTTGCAAAGTGCATCATTAACTTTTCAAGAGAAAATCAGTAAGAAATATTGTACCAATGAGAGCAAACTTAGCAATAACATAAATATACCCCCCACTTTGTGTTTAAAATAGTGTTTAAGGAATTTTGTTGTTAATGTGAGGCAGTATAATTTTGTAGTGGGAGAGTGGGTGTCAGAATGACTGGGTTCCTTTTTCCATTTCTTGCACTGGTATATAAAACTTTGGCAAATTATTGAATTTCTTAGTATCTCTGTTTCCCCATTTGTAAAGTGAGAATAACAATATTAAGAATAAAATCTATTTTAGGGCCTGATCCAAAGCCCACTGAAGTCAATGGAATGACGCCTTTTAACTTCAGTGGGCTTTGGATTGGCTCTTAGGATAAGTCTACCCTGCAAAGGAAACCCATGGCAACAAGTCTCAGAGCCTGGGTCAATTGACTCAGGCTTGCTGGGCTCAATCAGTGGGGCTAAAAATAGCAATGTAAGCATTCCTGGTCAAGCTGGAGCCTGAGCTCTGAGAGCCTCCCCCCATCACTGGGTTTCAGAGCCCAAGCTCCAGCCCCAGAGGGAAAATCTACACTGCTATTTTTAGCCCTGCAGCCCAATCCCCATGAGCCTGAGTCAGTTGACCTGGGCTCTGAGACTCGGTACTGTGGGTTGTTCTTTTCAGCATAGACATACCCTTAGAGGCTTACAGGTTAATAAAACACTTTGAGATCCTTGGAAGGAAAGTGCTATATAAAGTGGGTCAAAATATGGTTTAGTATTCAAATAACCTGACCTTCCCGAAATCACTTGGTGTTGGACCCAGTATTTTGTTAGCAGCATTCTGCCCCATTGCTATAGCATTCCATCCCACTGCCATAGCAGCATTCCTCCATAGCTGGAGGGAGGGAGTAGCAGATTCATTCCCCTGTGTCTAGGGACCCAGGTTCAGTGAGGCTGAACGAGGGCTGCCAGTACTGCACATGAGAAGTCAAAATGAGGCTCTCTGAGAACAGTCCCTCCTCCTGCTGTCTCTGATTGGTTTGAGGGGGAGGGATGGGAAAAGAAGTATGGAAGGAGATGTCACACTGTCTGGAGTGGCTTACAAATGTGAGTGTCTACCTCAGGGCAGACTGTCAGAAAAACAGGACAGATACCCCAAGCTGGTGGTGTGTTCTATAATTAGATTTCATCAAGCCAGTAACAAATGTGAACTCTTGGATCACTATACCAGTCTTACCATAGAGTCACAGACAGTCTCCTTAGACTCTCCACTCTATCTTGCCACACAGACAAACTGGACTTTATGATAAAAAGTCACCCAAACCAAAAATCCCACCACATCAGGTTGCTCCCAGTCCCAAGATATCAGTCACTTACCCCAGATCAATTGATTCTCTAGATCTTACACCAAAGACAATGCTGGTAGCCAATTCTATAGTAAACTAACTAAAGGTTTATTAGCTAAGAAAAGGATGTGAGAATTATTGAGCCTCCTATATTGATCCACTGCTCCTACTCATACCTTCACACCGTAGGTAACTGACAAGATTTGTAAAAATGACACAGTTTACTTTTTCAAAAATGTGGTTATCTTCGTCTTTTATAGTTATACATGTTTCCTTTCTATAAACTTCCTAGACCTGGTCTACACCTAAAACTGTGCTTGACTAGCTACGTCACTCAGGGCTGTGAAAAATTTTGCACCTTGTATACTGTATTAGGTCGATCTAACCCCTGTTGTAGACGCAGCTAGTTGATGGAAGGACATACCCCTATAGTGGAGTTACAAAGTTCAGCAACCGTATTACTCAATGGGTTAAGTAGTGGACTGTGGCTGTTAAGGAAGGCTCCCAGATGGGTTACAATCTGGGTTCTCTATAGATGAAATTAAAGTACCTGAGGGGCATGACATGGGGGAAACTCCTGGTTTCTCTATTTGACTTAGATCTGTGGTGAGGACATCATTGTGCATCTGCAGGGAGTGATCTGGTGTAGAACACCAAGGTTGCCTCCTTCTAAACATATGCTGTACTGAATTGGATTCCCCAAAATAACATCAGCCTCGTCAGCCTCATTCCCCGGTATGTGTGTGGAGGTGGTGTGCTTAAAGTTCTAGAATGGTCATGGCACCATAAGTGTACATGGACTTTATGAACATGTAAGAAAACAAGCCTCCTCCTTGAAAAGCTTTATTTTCCACAAGAAAATGCCTGTCACTTGTCCTCAACAGACAGCTACAATAGCAATAAGGGGGTGGCACTATAGCTTGTCCCTCTATCACAAGTTTGGTTGATGTAGCTACATTATTGACTGTGGCTATTAGTTTCCTTTTGTAATTCCCATTTTTCAATTTCTTATGAGATTGACAGAGCTTTGTCACAGACAACTTGCCTATCTCACAGAGATTCACAAAAAGAAAATGTGTGAAAACCTGAAATGAGAAGATTGTGTTGATAGCTTGTTGTAATGCAGGGAAATACAATATATGCTGAATGTGACTAGACAGAACTTTAGAAACAATAATTCCATTACTTCTTTTCTTTGTGCTAAGGGCATATTTGACTTTGCTGTCAGTGCCACTTGTAGTAGTGAAATGAAAAGGAAATGTGTGCTCAATTTGCTAAACTTTGACTACTACATTAAAATATAGGCAAATGTATATATGAATATTGTTAATATATTTTTCTAGAGATTGGCCAAAATCAAAACCGGGGTTCAGGCACCTATGGACAATTGGGGTTGCTCAAACTCGCTTTCAATTTTGCAATTTTTTTTAATGGACTAAACCAAAATCATGGGTCTGAACACCCACAAACATTGGAGTGTTTGAAATCCAAATATGAATCCAAATTGTACAGTGTGACTCACCTCCCTCTCTCTCTTTTTATCTCTTCTTTACCCTCCTCTGTTCTTTTCCTTGATTTGTGTGCTGTAATACTATTCCAGTTAACTCTAGTTTTTACACTAGATAGAGAGACAATATTGAACAAATAGAGGGCAAATTTTCTTTAAGTATTTTTCAATGAGAAAGTCAGGTAAGATTTTACCATGTGTGATGGGGTATACAAACCCCACACGGGGCTGGAAGAGGTTAAAGGATAATACTGGGCCCAACTAGCCCCACCCCTCCAGTCCTTCAGAACATGCTTCACCTGGAGACAGGATTGAAAAGGGAGCAACCCAGCTCAGAAGGGAGGATGAAGACAGACCTACCTGGAAGGCTCCTGACAAAGGAGCCAGAGAAGTCTCCCTAAGGGAATAGGACTATATGCTCAACCAAGTTGGGGCTGATAGTTTGTTTTCTTTTTCTTTTCCCCTTTCCCTTATCTGGGACCAGAAGCTGAGGGAGGAAATCAGTGGTAGAAAGTGAACCAGGGAGGGTGTGATATACCAGGGAACAATCCAGACTACTGAGTAGCAGTGTCACCCCTGCCCTGCAACCTTGGGTGCCTTACAATGCCTTCCTGAGGTAGCTCCCACCTGAGCTGCTCACAAACAGCCAAACAGCATGCAAGCCACACCCTGCGTGTCTGTGTAACTTAGGGTTGCCAACTTTCTAACTGCACAAACCCAAACACCCTTGCCCCGCCCCCTGCCCTGCCCCTTCCCTACCTCTTCTCCAAAGCCCCTCCCCCGCTCACTCCATCCCCCGTCCCTCCGTCACTCACTCTCCCCCACCCTCACTCACTTTCACCAGGCTGGGGCACGGGATTGGGGTGCGGGAGGGGGTGAGGACTCTGGCTGGGGGTGCGGGCTCCGGGGTGGGGCTGGGGATGAGGGGTTTGGGGTATAGGAGGGGGCTCAGGGCTGGGGCAGGGGGTTGGGGTGTGGGAGGAGGTTTGGGGTGTAGGATCCAGGAGGGAGTTTGGGTGCGGGGAGGAGCTCAGGGCTGGGGAAGGGGGTTGGGGTGCGGGAGGGGGCTCCGGCCTGGGGCTGAGGGGTTCAGATTGTGGGAGGGGGCTCAGGGCTGATGCAGGGAGGTGGGGTTCAGGAGGAGATGCGGGCTCTGGGCTGGGTGTGTGTGGCCAAGGGGTTTAGAGTGTGGGATGGGGCTCTGGGCTAGGGCAGGGGGATGGGAGTGTGGGAGGAGGTTTGGGGTACAGGTTCCAGAAGGGAACTTGGGTGCGGGAGGGGGCTCAGGGCTGGGGCAAGAGGTTGGGGTGCAGGATGCGATGAGGGTGACTCCAACTCATCCTCAATCTTAGATTTCTTCCCTGAAATGTATCTCCTATACTGCCCAGCCCTCTCCTGGACAATACAAGATATATTATGTCTGTTATTCCTTTAAGAGAATAATATGCACATAACTTGCCACCCCAAATGGAGTTTCCTAGATACTTCCATTTTAAAAGACTGAATTAGATAAAATAATAAAACAAATTTATTAACAACAAAGGGATAGATTTTAAGTGAGTGCAAGGGGGTTGAACTAGATGACCTCCTGAGGTCCCTTCCAACCCTGATATTCTATGATTCTATGATTCTATGATTCTATCATGAGTCATAAGAGTGAGGAATGGTTAAAAGAAAAATTAAGATAAGATGTTTACTAATACCTAACTTAACAGACTATATCAGATTCAAACAAAGTTTCTCACCACATGCTTTCAGTCAAGGACCTCTTCTCCCAGAATCCAGTGAATGCTTCCTTGGTCACTTCAGGTGCAGTGATTGTGATGGGGGGAGAGAGAGAGAGGTCCCTTGGGGAGTATGTCTGTCCTTTTTATAGTTTCAGTCCCTCCCTTGAAAAACATTTCCAGCTGGGCACCCTTCCTGTTTGATGACTCTGTTTACTGCTTAAATGCAAATTAAGCAGAGCACACATTCCTTTGTCTAGGACAGACCAGTTTGCTAGCCTCAGTTTGGGCAGGGCTGTGCGGTTTGGAACATGTGTTAATAAAACCATACAGTGGTATCTTATAACTTCATATACAGTGTTCCCACACATATTTTATCAGGTGTTACTAACCAGAAAATTATGAGCTTTCAAATGATACTTTACAAAGCATACTTTGTACAAAGATTATTACAATAGCGCATAGGGTGTGCATACAGGGGTGTATTCTGTCACAGAGGGTCCCTCAAAGGCCCCTTCAGAGGCTAAATGATGTTGACCCCACTGGATCGGAGCCCAGTGGATTGGGCAGGGCTGGGCTCCTCTACCACTGGCCCACTACTGGGGAGCTATAACCATTAGGCCACCAAGGACTCAATTACACCATGTCTACGACCCTTTCCTGATTGTTTTTCATGAACTTTCAACCGTTTGATCTCTGTTAGGTCATGGATTAGTAAAAAGCAAATTTACAATTGTATGATCAAATGCCATATTTGAAATTTGAGATCCAGGCTGATTTGGTGAATAAGGTTAGTTACAGTGGGCTAGATCCTCAAGTGCATCTGAACTCCAGTTACTGCTGGAAACTATTTCCCACCATCTTTCTGCACCACCTCTCACCCTGATTTCTGAATTCCAGTTCAGCCCTGATACGGTTTAGAGCAGCGACTGGGAAGCTCCTACTTGTGCTATCTGGAACATACCAATAGGCCACTCCAACAGCCCAAGGTTGCCAGTGTGCAGAGCACTCCATCCACAATCCCACCCACAGCATGCCCAGTAGGCTATGGGGGGCAGAAGCTGTTAGGGTGGCTGTCCATCCCCTGTGGGCCACAAGATCAGCGTAAGGGGACAGAGTGCGGTCTGAGGATCTGGCCCCATGTGAATTAGGAATTGTTTGTTTGATTATAATATTTATAGTTTCAACATTCTGCAGACAAACAATATATTTATCCACTGCAGTAATTCTTGAATAAGGAACAAATGCAAGAATTTCACAAAACTGTCCATGGACAATTCAGGAACCGACAAAAAGTGACATTTTAATAAATTATTCATTGCAAATTATTCGCTCAGCTCTGATAGTGCAGATAGTTGAGATTGGCTGTTGCTTTCATCTTTGCTTTCTCACAAGGATAAGTACTGACTGCGTATCAGCACTGAAGGGAATGTGAAAGATGCAGTGAAAAACGCCTTCCCAATAAAATATAGACAGCATTGCGGAATCCACTGCTGTTATACACTGATGTAAAACATGCAGTACCAATGAAGCTAGAAATGTTTATAAAGCCGAGAAGTCTCTTAAGACAGAACAAGGGTTTAAATAGGTTTTTAGTACTTTTTCTTGTCTTGTCACCCACTCCACCCCTGTGGCAGCTAGCTAGCTAACGTCCATGGGGAAAATGGTCCTTCTTTCCATGAACAATGACTTCAAATTTAAAACTTCAAAGCCTTTTAAAATATATTAAAGCCATTTTAATTTGCCCCCTTTTCCTTCAACAATCCAACAAGGCCTCTTTGGCTCCACATTTTGCTGTCTGATTCACTCCCTGTTTCCCATTCACCCCCCTATGGCATTTTATTTCCCACAGAGGATATTTTCTAAAGGGCCAACCTGTTCAGGAGCATATTATCTAGGTCAGTGGAGGATCCCAGCAGAATCTGCCATTCATAAAAGGGCTGTTTTCGGTCCCTTATATCCCTCTCTGTTTTCTGTACTGATTGGGTGTCTACTGTCATAGTCATGCTTTGACTCAAAGGAAAAGACTGATCGCCCTTCAAAGCTCAATGATGTTACTCCTAGATCAGCCCATAGGAATCATTCTGAAAGTAACATTCCCTATTTTATAAACAGGGAAACTGAGGCACAGAGCTATAAAGTGGCTTGCCTAAGGTCATGCAGGAATTTTCTGGCACCTCCAGGAACAGAACCTAAATCTTAGAGCATCCAGTGCTATGCCTTAACCTCACAACCATCCTTACTTCCCAACAATAAAATAGCTGCCCAGCCCTTTAATGAACAGTTATTTCATGCATCTGACGAAGTGGGTATTCACCCATGAAAGCTTATGCTCCAATACGTCTGTTAGTCTATAAGGTGCCACAGGACTCTGTTGCTTTTTACAGATCCAGACTAACACGGCTACCCCTCTGATACTTAGTTGGTATGTCATTCTTTCCAGCTGAGTCTAGACTATCGTGTGTTTGTGCTTTTAGAATTTTTTGGAACTAGTCAAAAGACTGGCACAGCTGTTCACATGAGGGGCTTTTCTCACCCTCAGCAGTGTTCCATGGACTGTTTGTGTTTGTTTACAACTGTGGTCCTGTAGCTTACATTTAGGGCTGCACCAAAATGAGCAGATAAAAACAGTTGCAAAGATCGTTGGCTCAAACACATTGAACTTATCCAAGATTTTCCTCTTAAGAGCTTAGATAGGCTTGAATCAGCAAATACTGTGCATCATCTTAACACTTGGGCACAAAAGCAGAAATAATAACAAGCACTGGTTGAAGTGGGAAAAGCTGAATATGATACATTATCCAGCTGAAAAAACAGCCTGGAAATTTGCTTTATAAAACTCACCTTACAGAATTTCACCTAATAAACCACATGCGTACACTGTACTAAATCTTGTTCAATTTCAAAGCATCATCACAGAATGCCATTTTTAATCACATTCCTGATGAACACTTTGTCCTGTTTCGGAAGGACATGCACATTATTTATGAACAGATTTTCTTCTTTTTCTTGTGTTTACCTTTACTGTTTAAACTAAAATGGTTCAGAATAGGGATCTGTGAGCCATCTGGGACAAAATCAGATTAAACATGAACCTTTGCCCAAAACTGGAACCAAACCCTAAATGATTTTTTTGAGGTTTGAAAAAAATCCAGTTCGCTTTTTAAAAAAATGTATTTCTTATTTTCACACACCTCTATAATTGCAGGTTCCATTTGGCACTGACAATAGAAGTGCTGAAAAGAACTAGAAAGATTATTCCTGTAGAATTGCCAGCCCATTTCTGCAGCCTCAAGAGGTATGGACTATTTGAATACAGATCAGACTGTATGTTGTTTGTCCAAATCAAACCAACACTTTTCATATCACAAGTCCAGAATCAATGTAATCTCCACTTTCCTGTACCCACAGGGACTTCCAAAATACCCATGAGTGCATCCGATTGTCATTCTGGGAGATCATTGCATGGCAGATGATACACTGCATCATTCAATCCACATTTCTGCTTCTGCAGTGTCATATCTGTGGGTGGCACTGGGCTCTCTCATATATATACTCCTAAAAATGTGGAAACCATCTATCGTTTAGTAATAATATGGCTAGCAAAATTCCTGATTTCTTCTGAGCCCCCATGCTCATCTGTGTTCTGAGAGGGCCATATCTTTTTTTCTGAATTGGTGTATCTTGTCTCTTCTTTTTTTAAACCTCAATTTTATAGTAAAATACTAGGAATGACCTTGTGATTTCTACCATTACCAAATTAATCCATGCAACAATTTGCTTAATTTTTTAATTAATAATCTTTTAACCAAAAATAAACACTCTTTAAGATATTTACTGTTTAAGACTAAGTAAATGTATTTAATTAAAAGAAGTTCCCTTTGTGATATGTTAATTAGCAAACAGCTTTCTTTAGGCTACAGGTCACTCTTGGTTCAGTCAGGTCAGAATTTGCAGACTTACCAGTTAGCAGGTTTCCAGGTCGTGATGTACCTTGGCAAAGCGAATCCCTTTGTAGTAGTTGGCCCTAGAAGAAAGTTGGAAAGGATGTTGAGTGTGCTGCCCATTGAGTAATGTTTAGCATTGAAAAAAATCCATTGTGAAGGAGCTTGCAGAGCTGTACTGCTGTGCTGAGGAGCTTTTCTGAAAGAGTAGAGTTGGTATAAAAGGACAGAATAATAATGTACTATATTGATTCTACATAAATGACAACAGTGATTCAATTTTTTCCTGTATTTTGTTTGTTTTCTGTGTGCATGCTTTCTACATGAGGACTG
>NC_088683.1:51257122-51304622 GCF_028017835.1 Emys orbicularis
AACATTATGACTCATAATTGAAATCATTTTGCATAGTAAAAAGATATCATATGCCAATAATCACCTGGCAGAAATCTTTGCCCTTCTTTCATTCCATAAAGATGGCAAATCAACTGAGAAACTGTGAAATAAATATAGAAGGGGACAATGTGTGTAGTGGATAAATGCATTAGCTTTTCTTCTCTAGAGGCCCACGTTGAATTTTGTTTTGCGCCACAAGTGAAATGAGTGTGGCAGTCTCGACTAAATCTGTTGTGAATACAAAGCGACCTAGAAAACACACTACACGATTTAGCACAGCTGGCAGCCTCTGCTGAGCACAGGTCCAAAACTAAAATATCTGGGGAGGTTTCCAGTCAAAACGGAAGTGCATGTGCAGATTTATGTGAGGTAGCTTGCATAGTGCATGTCAATAAGCTGTTACTTTTATGAGCACTAAAATCCACAAAATTCATATGAAGTAAAGGAAATATGGTTTTAATTAATTTAGAAGCTGGTAGGTGGAGAGTTGGATTTGATAATTTAGCTGAGCAAGTGGAGTTTATATCCCAGAATAAAGTATAAGGGGCCAAATTAATCTCTGGTGTTAACTCCAGTGAAGTCAATGAGGTTTCACAAGAGATTAACTTGACCCATGAAGTTTACTATGCACATGATTTTTCAGCTGAACAGTTGCTACCCGTGATAGAAATAAAAAGGAAAACTTAGATGAAAATACAAGCAATATCAATATTAAAAGCATCAAAATCTGACTGGCCAGCCAGCACTATTTATTTTCATATTCTAGCACAGGGGTCTCAAACTCAAATCACCACGAGGGCCACATGACTAGTACATTGGCCCGAGGGCCGCATCACTGAAACCTTTTCATACAGCGATACAAAAGTATAGTAAAAAATGAAGAGTAATACAGTATGCTATTAAAAGTCAATGTATTAACTTTTATTAAAACTGTAATGGGAAAAGTCAGTGCTAATTTGACAGTCATTTAATTTTTGGCCACTTAATTGGCAGCGTTAATTTGTTAATTGTATGAGTTAAAAATGTTTCTGTCAGCCTGTGATGGGGTGTCCATCCCACACAAGCCCTGAGTGGGTAAATGTGGGCCAGAAAGGGCCAATTAACCTTATATGTTGCACCTGGAGGGAAGCCAGGGATTGATAAGAACTAATGGAAGATGAAGCCCAGTGGGGGGAAGATCTGGGCTAGGATGATAAAGCCAGGAAGTGACAGCAGGAAGGAGGCTGTAGGGTGGAGGTCTGCAACCACTCCCTAGAGGGAAAGGGAGTTGGCTAGAGACAAGGAGGAGGTCAGGAGGAGAGTAAACCCTCTGGTTCTGTCCTGGATTAGGGATTTTTACAAGAGGCCTAAAAGGGTGGAGTACCCATAAGGAGGTGCTCCTGCAGTGAGTGGCCCCATTTACACAGGTCTGCAAATGTATCTTGTAATTTCAGTCCAGCAGTGTTTTTTCTAACTTATGCTTCTTCACCAGTACTATATTCTGCAACTGGAATTTAGGGTCTTGTCTAATTCCCATTGAAATCAATAGAAAGAATGTAATAGACTTCAATGGGGGTTGGATTAGACTCATAGTCAAAAGTTCTGTTGATGATGCATAAGCCAGAATAGCATACAGCTCATGCTCCTCCTCCCTGCCCCTATTCCAACCCCTTCCCCAAATCCCCACCCTGGCCCCGCCTCTTCTCCGCCTCCTCTCCTGAGCGTGCTGTGTCCCTGCTCCTCCCCTCTCCCTCCTGGAAAGTCCTAAGCGCCACCAAACAGCTGTTTGGTGGCGGGAAGTGCTGGGAGGTAGGCGGAGGAGCGGGGACGTGGCGCTCTGGGGGGGAGGGGCAGAAGGGTGGAGTCGGCGCCTATGGCGGGCCGAAGGAAATAGCATGTAGCCCGCGTGTTTGAGACCCCTGTTTTAGCACGACTACAATATACTAAGTTTCTCAAACGGAGCAAGCACTTTACAAGAGCTTCTATGCAGCAGCAAAAATCATAGAATTTCACCTGGTGCATGATGCTGCTTAGGAATGTTGGAATTGCAATACTGGATCATCTCAGTGGACCACCTCTCATCCTATATCAGATGCTTCAGACAGAGGTGCTAGAATCCCCGTAACGGATAGTTATGGAATAAACCTCGTTAGCTAGTGTTTGGTTAATATCCTGCCACAAGAGGGCTTATATTATTTTTATCCTTTCAAGTGTCACTATTGATGTTCCTATCTTTATAAACTTTATATTCCGATTGATAAATGTATGTTATTGTCTTATTGGTGTAAAAAAAAAGGTAACGTTTTGAAGCATTATTAAGGAGCCAGTCCTGCCACACTGATGCTGAGTAAAATTTTATTCCACAGGGAGTTCCAATGAAATCAATAGGAATATTTGTGCATTAACGTACTACTCAATATGAACAAAGTTGGCAGAATCTAAGGATAGCTCTCCTGTTAATTTCCATGGGACTACTCAAATCAGAAAGGATTACTCACATAAGTAAGTTGTTTCAGGATCACACCAAAGATTTTTTTTTTAAGTACAGTACTTAAACAGATAGTGTCTTATGCTCTCCTGTTATGAATGTTAGTCCTTACACCTGCCAAAAGTTTTGCTTTGTAAGGTTCTAACTTCCTCCTCTCGATCAGCTGCAGTTGACCCTGAGCATTGTGATTCAGCCCCATTGATCGTACACAGCAGCAGTCAATATGTGACAGTGTGGACTGAGAAAGAATGTGTATTGTAGCCAGTAGGGGTGAAGACAACTCACCTTCGTTAAATTAAAATTCAGTTTATACATAAGATGAGAGCAAAGCTAAGAGAAAATAGAAAAAAAAGGGTTACTTCATAATTATGCAGGTTTTGTCCCCATAATGGACAGTTATGGACTAATCCTCTTTCATATTAAATATGTTAACATATATAATGAAAAGGTGTTTTAAATTGCATTAAGTAAACTCTGACAGGATTTGAACCTGTGGTTCTAGAGAGGGTTGATGCTTAAAATTTGAAGTTAATACTACTAAATACTCCAGAAGTTGGCTTGGATATTGGAAGCAGCAAATAATAAATAAATTATTGGAGATACTGGAAGGGACCTTGAAAGGTCATCGAGTCCAGCCCCCTGCCTTCACTAGCAGGATCAAGTATTGATTTTGCCCCAGATTCCTAAGTGGCCGCCTCAAGGATTGAACTCACAACCCTGGGTTTAGCAGGCCAATGCTCAAACCAATGTTTAGTAGTACTATCATTTGAGAGAGCTATCTTACATAGTAGCATCTGGCATAGCTTATGTCAGAGATAAGCCCAAATAGTTCCTACACTTATGATGTTTGAAGCCTCTGGTTAGCAGTGTTTAAAAAGACACGAGAGGGCTCTCACTAAGCAGCTCTCTACTCCATCTTATTAGAAGACAACTCTTATTGTGTAACCAAACTTTGTTGGTCATTTGAGTTATCACTTAAGATTGGTTTCACTGTGCATAACACTTTTCTGGAAAACAGGTCAAAATGTTCACATTTCAAATCCTAATTTGAAGGGAGTGGAGTTCCACACGGGTGGAACCCATGGTAGCACTGGGATCTAAATGGCCTTATCTTTCAGGGGTGCTGAGCACTCACAGCTCACATTTACTTAAATGGGAACTGTTGATATTCAGGCCACCCCGTTAAAGTGCTTAAATATGGATTTGGCTGCTTAAAGTTAGGAAGCAAAATTAGAAAACATTGGCTTTACTCTCATGAAAGCATCAGCACTCCAGAATGCTTTGCTAATATAGGTGTGTTCGTATTGTGTGTTTTAGTTTGGGGGGTGGGTGGAGAGAATGAAAAAAATATATTTTGTCTAACTTTCCAGAAAATACTTAACCACCTCTATACATCAGAATTCGTTAGTGCAGTGCATATTCCTAACAAAGGATGGGAATGCTGAATGGATACAGTTTATTTATAAATTAAATAAATATGTTTCATCCATGCCCTTGAGATTTAGCTGATTTATCAGTTAATAAAATAATCATACACCACAGACTTGTGCTTCCAATATATTTTTAAAAGAAATAACATTGCATTTTGACATATATGAATACAAATGTAACACAAGAGGAAACTTTGTTAGAAGCCACAGATATATATATCACCAGCTGTGCATAAATTACCTTACTTGCTTTTTCTCTGCTATTTATGGGATGGATCCTGCAAGCACTTACTCCTCCATGTACTCCTTACTTATATAATTTAAATAAAACTCCGTGGGACTATTTCCTGGAGTGAGCATTACTCATATGAGTAAAAGATTGCAGGATCAGGCCCTACATATAGGCAACACTAAAAATAATATTCAATAATATGTTTTTAATTATATAACTGAAATGTTCACACTATGCAGACTAATAGCAGAGGTTGAAATAAAAAGTGAATAAATCTATACAGATCAAGATTGGGCCCTATATTTTTTTCTTAGTTAAAAATGCTAACATAAGTCTCAGACCTTAGTCCAAATACAACTTGTGTCAGCAAGGACTACTTATGTACATACAGTTAGCAGGGTCAGACCCATACCTCCTAGTATAAAAAGTATTTTTTTAATGTCTTGTGGGTGGCTACAGAAATCACTTGACTGTGAGGATGGTAAGCTTTAACATACTCATAAAGAGTGGAAAGACAAAATCAGTGTGCCATGTAGAGTGATTCAACGGCTTAAAGAATACAATTAAATGTGATCCAAAATTCTTTCATTAAAAGGGGGCCCCCTCCTGCAGACCTTACATGAATAGCTGACTTCAATGTATCTACCAGCATCAGTAAGGAGTACTCCCCTGAGCAGAGATTGCAGTTTCAGGCCCTCACTTTTTATGTTTGACGGGAAGCTGGGCTTTTTAGAATTCCCATCCCCACCCTTCACGTCTGCTGCTCTAATCATCTTTTTTGAACAGGCCTTTCTCCTCCATCTTTAAATTCCCTCTGCTCCCTCCTGTATATTAGCCCCAGCCCTGCTTTGTTATTTTTGTTGCTTGTTTCCCTCTCCCCCAGTCACTACACCAGACACTTCTCTCCCCTCTGCTAGTCTGTTCTGATCCTGAGGGACCCTATGCACTCCCCCACAACTGAGTAGCTTTTAATTTCCTTTTGGTATTTTAAAAACTCTGGGCTATATTCTCTCCTCTTGAGAGAAAATTAAAAAAAACTCCTCCAGAAATTCCACTAGTTTAAACTCACAGACTTCCAGCCAAATTCTCTTTTCAAAGGGATGGCAGTTGGAGGCCTTGTGAAGAAGGCAGGGCAGTGCTTCCACTGAAGCCCAAAGAGCCACAGGCAATTCGTAGAGATCCCAGGGCTCTGCCTCGTGTGCCAGCCCATGGAGTGGGCCAACTCCTCTTCTCCCCTGGCACCACAGCTTTCTGAAAATCAGTGCTACCATTGATCCAATGCACCTTCTCCAAGGGTCTTTCCATTGACTTCAATGGGCTTTGGATCGAGCCCCAAGAAGGGACATGTATGCAGCTGCAAAGAAGTTAATTTTGCTTGAAATGACATTTAACTTCTTCCTGTGTATTTGTGGCGTTAGCTGCCAGTTTACATAGGAGCATTTTACATAATGTAGCAGCTCCCCAAAGCATGCCTTAATACCCCAGTTCTGCCCAAACCATCCAAATCCACTATGTGCAGAGGTGCTTCTGTGATATTGGTGAAAGAAGTGATGAGTAGTGATGGACCTGGGACCTTTTGCAACTTGCGGGCCTCTATGCCCTTTCTTACTTTATTTTACTACTAGGGCCAGGTCTACACTACAGACCTGTATTGGTATAACTACGTTGCTCAGGGGCGTGAAAAATCCCCCCCTCCCCCCCCCCGAGCGATGTAGTTATACCGACCTAACCCAAGAAGCTCTCCCGTTGACATAGCTACCGCCTCACAGGGAGGCGGATTAGCCATATTGATGGGAGAAGGTTTCCCATCAATGTAGTAGAGTCTTCACTAAACTGCTACCATGACACAGCTGCACCATAACTGTAGCGTTATACATGAAGACAAGCCCTAAGTGCCTCACTAGGGCATGTTTCCTCAAGTGTCCAACTCGGGGCTGCTTCTGCTATCAGTATACCAGTGTAAATCCAGAGTTAATTCCATTACAGTGCTCATTGAGGTGACCCTGGATATACAGAGGCATAACCTAGAATTAGGTTTATAAATGCACATGGGAACCATAGGACGAAGGCTAGAGAAACCCCACACTCTGGTAAATACAGATGGCAGATGACAAATACATAGGGGAGAAAGAAGGAGAACAAATATATGAAAAAGGGAGACAATTATTGAAGAAGGAGAAGAGAGGGACCAAAAAAAAGTAGGGAATCAGAAAACCTGCCAAACAGAATACAACTTTTACATCACTGCATAAAACATTTACACTAAATAATTCTATTGTGTTTGGGGTGTTTTCACATGAATCTTATTTTTTTTAAATCTATCTCGGATGATCTTCCATGGCAAAAGAATATGTTGTGGGTTTTTTTTTTTTTTTGCAAATGCCTGTTTTATAATCACAATAAGACACTCTGGACCAAGCCGTAGCACTGATTAATCCTCACCTCAGATGTGCTGGAAGCATGAGGTGAAATGCACCCGAGGTGTGCATTAATCAGCCCTTCCATACAGTCTGTCCTGTCTTACTGGTTAATTAAATCCCAAACCCAACAGTTTTGGGAAGAAGGTTAGGAATGAACATGTTTTTTAAGAAGGGGGGGATTTTATATGATCTGACGGCAGTGCAGAAAAAAACAAGATATATTTAGAACAATATTTTAATTTGTGCTACTTTACTAGATTAGATGAAAAGAATGTAATGTTTTAAAAAAGGGAAATGTGATTAAGAAGCTTAAGTGCACAGTATATTACATGAAAATTCTGATAATAAAGCAAGGTAATATCTACTCAAAATTATAATTTCTGTACTTTTGAAATCATCTCAGCAAGAATTATCTACCCATATCAAATTGTAGCACTTGTCAAAATCAACTGTAAAGCATCTCAAGTGCTCTTCTGAATCAACAAAACAGATGTATAGCGATGTGAGGTTGCACTGAGATGGAAATAAAAGTGAACTAGATGCCAGTCATTGCCCTTAATCTCTTGAACCCAACACTTAACACAGTGGATATCACAGGTCTTTGGGACACTATTTATAAGGGAAAAAATCAGGTCTTGAATCTTAATATATGCAAAAGCACTCTGTGAAATTATTTTCTTTTAGTTTCACTAGACTTTGATATGCTGCAAAGTTCACCGCAACAAAATGTCCATAAACACTAGGTGGAAGTTTGAAACTGCACCCTGCATATCAGGTTTAGACAGACAGGAAAATGGAGATTTAGGCAATTATATCACATGATATAAAAGGGTGTTTTACATTTTTTAATAAAAATTAAAAGTGTGTAATGGCTCAAGAGTTTCCCTTTTCATTTCAAGAATATTAAGTGATATTTATAGGGTAACACCTGGAGCACAGTGAATACAATGTTTGTAACTTAAAATTAAATCAGCAATTGCAGCAATGGTGACTTTTATTAAGAAAGTTAATAGACACAATATGTTGCTCACTCTACTACTATATCTACAATTAACCATTAGGAAATGCACTGTCCCCCAACCCTGTAGGTTGGGACATGCATGTGGAAGATCAATCCCTCTACAAGTTTTCCAGAATCCTCTGCCCCTGGAAACATGGTTAACTCAGTGGACATTTTTCCACCGCCTTATTGTACTAGAGTATCTAAGAGATATAAGACATGGTGTGGGATTTCCCCTGATTTTTTTCCTCTTTTAGTGCCAGTGGTTTCAGAAGAGAGAATTGTTTGTAGAATAGCTGATCCTTGCCTCCACTCCACCCTTTAACCAATCACACCCTTTTACCCCCTAAGTCCTTGGAGCACCAATGGATGCTGTCCAGACAGAGGGGTTTCTGCCAGCATGGGGGCAGGGCCGGATTAACTCTCCTGTGGGCCCGGGGCTATTTGATTTTGTGGGGCCTCTGGGGGGTTGGAGTGCGGGAGTGGGCTCAGGGCTGGGGCAGGAGATTGGGGTGCGGAAGGGGGTGCAGCTCTAGCTGGGGGGGTGGAGACAGGGATGGGACCTGGGTTGGAATGTGGCAAGAGGTTCAGGGTGCGGGCTCTGGGTGGGAGTTTGGGTGTGGGAGGGGGCTCAGGGTTGTGACATGGGATCGGGGTGCAGATGGGGGAGCGGGGTCTGGGAGGGAGTTTGGGTGCAGGAGGGGGCTCCAGGCTGGGGTAGGGGATTGGGGTGCTTACCTCGGGCGGCTCCTGGTCAGCGGCGCAGCGGGGCTAAGGCAGGATTCCTGCCTGCCCTGGCTCCGCACTGCTCTGCTTCCCGAGGTGTCCGGCATGTCCAGCCCCTAGGCGGAGGGGCCAGGCCACTCTGTGCAGTGCACACTGCAGTTGCTGCCCCGCAGCTCTCACTGCTGCAGTTCCCAGCCAATGGGAGCTGCGGTGCTGGTGCTGGGGGCAGGGGCAATGTGTAGAGATTCCCTGAACGCTCCCCGCCTAGGGGCCGCAGGGATATGCCGGCGAGTCGGTGTTTGCAGCTCCAGCCCCACGGGGGGGGGCACCGAGTCCCAGGGACTGGAGTCCGGCCTGCAGCACGGAGACTTGCCACGGGCCGGATGAAAGGAAGCAGCGGACTGCATCCGGCCCGTGGACTGGCGGGACGCCCTTAGCCCGAGGCCCTGGGCTGCAGCCCCTATGCATTAATACGGCCCTGCCTGAGGGGATTGGACAATCATATTGCATATGATTTCTTCTTATGCAACAGGAAATGCTGGATACAGTGCCAGAAGATGGGCAGCTTAAAGACTGGCCATTCTTTGTCACACACGGTGGGGCCAACATGATTAAAGCAATAAATGATGGACAGCCTTTATTCTTGTTATCACTAAGTGAACCCATCCAGGAGAAGCCTGACACGGAAAGTTCCTATTGCTGGGGCATACAACAGCTATGCACATTTCCCCCAGAAAGTGATGGCAACCAGATACAAACAGTTCAGGTGAATGTAGGCATAGCTCTGTAGAGGTAATCTGAATGCATACACTTGCTGGAAATCCGCGTTGTTCATATTGACCTCTCAATTGGCCTTTGGAGACACAAGTGAGGGTATTTGACACCTTTGAATACAGCACTTGTGAACATAGTCACTGTGCTACATTCTTCCTGCAGTGCATGTACTCCAGATGTGATTGGCTCACGTAAGGGACAGGGCCGGCTCTAGGCACCAGCAAAACAAGCTGGTGCTTGGGGCGGCACATTTTTAGGGGCAGCATGGCCGGCGCCAGAATGCCGCCCCTAAAAATGTGCCCCGGCCGCCCTAGCTCACCTCCGCTGCTGCTGCCGCTCGCGCGCCGCTACTCGCCCTCCCTCCCAGGCTCTCAAGCCTGGGAGGGAGGGGGAGAAGCGGCGCCCTCGCCGCGGCCACTCGGAGTCTCCCCCTCCCTCCCAGGCTCTCAAACCTGGGAGGGAGGGGGAGATCCCGAGCGGCCGCGGCGTGCGAAACAGCTGTTTCGCGTGCCGCTGCTCCCCCTCCCTCAGAGCCTGGGAGGGAGGGGGAGTAGTGGCGCCCACGCCGTGGCCACTCGGAGTCTCCCCCTCCCTCCCAGGCTCTCAAACCTGGGAGGGAGGGGGACACTCCGAGTGGCCGCGGCGCGGGCGCCGCTTCTCCCCCTCCCTCCCAGGCTTGAGAGCCTGGGGGGAGGAGGCAGGGAAGGGGCGGAGTTGAGGCGGGGCCGGGGGTGGGGTAATTAAAAAACGGGGGGGGGGGAGGCGGCCAAAATTGTTTTTGCTTTGGGCGGCAAAAATCCTAGAGCCGGCCCTGGTAGGGGAGCAGGCAGAGGCTGACCCACCCTTAATTCTACTGCCACCAACTACATGTCACAGGAAGTGTTTAACTAAATAGATACATTCAAAGGAGGATCAGGGGACAGGAAATCAGGTCTCAGGTTATTTTTTCTGACTCTGCCAATGGTTCACATTATGGTAACTTCTGTGCTTCTGTTTTACTTATTTTGTGGAGAACAAAAGGGTTGGGGATCTTCTCTAAATTTTACAGCGCATGCCTGGAGGTGGGTAACGCTGGGATCCAGAGCTCAATGAGCCATCACAACCTAAGAGCAGAGAAGGGAGAGACAACATAGTCTTGGCAGTACTGGCAACAAATATCAGGAAATCACATAGACGTGCTAAATTCAACATAAGCCCCAACCCAAGCAGCCAGCAATTTAACAGCTGAAATGAACCGGTTGTAAGCAAAGGGAAGTGGCCCGTGACATTTTTGCTCCAGTGACTAACTGTAGTGTAGAGATTGAGAACAGCCCTATGTATCTGGGTGTGCGTTGTGAGATGTGTCTGTGTTCTTGCCTATCCCATACTAGTGCTTCCCTCTCTCCTCCACCTTCCTTCTTTTCATGAATAGCTGTGCAACAGCCAGCAGCTTAGACTGAGAGAATCTGGCTCTTTCTTATGCCAAACTGCAAGCTTTTTTAAAGAAACTCATATATATGTTTATGGCTGGCACAAGAACACTGGGGTTTTTTCTCCTAGTCTCCAGGAAGTGCTAAAGAGGAAAGTCACAAAGTGCTTCAAGCCAGTACTGAAAATGAGAGAAGAAACACCTTCAAATAGCCGTCACATACTTCACAAGGCAAAGCCCCACAGTCCTGCAAGCGATTCCATAGCGTAGACCCTAGCAGTGGCATTGAGCCCCACTGCCTTCATTGAGTCTCTGTGTGGGCCCACAGAACTGCCTGCATGGAACCGTTTGCAGGATCTAGGCCTAAAACCTAAAAACAGGATCATGAACTTCTCTTATGATGCTGTGCAGAGGAGTAAAAGATGCTTTCTCAATGCCCTTTGCAAGCACCTGTCATTACTGGTCACAGTACAGAGGAGCTGGGGAGGAAAGCATTTACTGCAGGGCCATTCCTCCCCCCCCCACACAAGTGTACACTATTGGCAGATTACTTTGCCCTAGGAGTAAGGGGAAGCCAGGGAGAGAATCACTTAGGGTATGTCTACACTACAAGAGTAGTTCGATTTCACGTAAATCGAATATGTGGAATCGATATTACAAAGTCGAACGTGTGTGTCCACACTAAGGACAGTAATTCGACTTTGTGAGACTTTGTGAGTCCACACTAACGAGGCAAGCGTCGACATTGGAAGCGGTGCACTGTGGGCAGCTATCCCACAGTTCCCGCAGTCCCCGCTGCCCATTGGAATTCTGGGTCGAGCCCCAAATGCCTTCTGGGTAAAAAAATGTGTCGAGGGTGCTTTTGGGTACCTGTTGTCATCCGTCCGTCACTCCCGCCCTCCCTCCCTCCCTGAAAGCGCCGGCGGGAAATCAGTTCGCGCACTTTTCTGATCAGTGACAGCGCGGACGCCACAGCAGTGCGAGCATGGATCCCGCTGCGACCATCACTGCAGTTGTGGCCGTTCTCAACGCCTCGCAGCTTCTCATCCACCTTTACCAGAGGCAGATGCAGAGAAATCAGGAGAGGAGGCTACGGCACTACCGTGAGGGCCTGAAGTCAGAGAGTAGCACAGAGCTCTCAGAAACCACGAGACCCTGCGCCCAGGACATCACGGTGGCAATGGGTCTTGTGGATATTGTGGAACGGCGATTCTGGGCCCTGGAAACAAGCACGGACTGGTGGGACCGCATAGTGCTTCAGGTCTGGGATGAATCCCAGTGGCTGCGAAACTTTCGCATGCGGAAGGGGACTTTCCTCGAACTTTGTGAGTTGCTGTCCCCTGCCCTGAAGCGCCAGGACACCCGGATGCGAGCAGCCCTGACTGTCCAGAAGCGAGTGGCCATAGCCCTCTGGAAGCTTGCAACGCCGGACAGCTACCGGTCAGTCGCGAACCACTTTGGCGTGGGCAAGTCTACCGTGGGGGTTGTTGTTATGCAAGTAGCCAAGGCAATCGTCAAGGTACTGCTATCAAAGGTAGTGACCCTGGGAAACGTGGAGGTCATCATAGATGGCTTCGCCGCGATGGGATTCCCAAACTGCGGTGTGGCTATAGATGGGACTCACATCCCTATCCTGGGACCAGACCACCAGGGCAGCCAGTACATTAACAGAAAGGGCTACTTTTCAATGGTGCTGCAAGCACTGGTGGACCACAGGGGACGTTTTACAAACATCAACGTCGGATGGCCGGGCAAGGTTCATGACGCTCGCGTGTTCAGGAACTCTGGTCTGTTTAGACGGCTGCAGGAAGGTCTTTACTTCCCGGACCACAAAATAAGTCTTGGGGATGTGGAGATGCCTACAGTGATCCTCGGGGACCCTGCATACCCGCTAATGCCCTGGCTCATGAAGCCCTATACTGGCGCCCTGGACTCAGAAAAAGAACTGTTCAACTACCGTTTGAGCAAGTGCAGAATGGTGGTGGAGTGTGCTTTTGGCCGTCTCAAGGGGAGATGGAGAAGCTTACTCACTCGCTGTGATCTCAGCGAAACCAATATCCCCATTGTGATAGCTGCTTGCTGTGTGCTCCACAATCTGTGTGAGAGCAAGGGGGAGACCTTTATGGCGGGGTGGGAGGTTGAGGCAAATAGCCTGGCTGCTGATTACGCCCAGCCAGACAGCCGGGCGATTAGAAGATCCCAGCGGGACGCGCTGTGCATCCGGGAGGCTTTGAAAGCAAGGTTCCTGACTGAGCAGGGTATCCAGTGACTGTTAAGTTTGTGGACACAGATGCTGAACCTGCCCCCCTTTCTTTACCCAGTTACTGTGGACTATCCTTCCAAGATACGTACCCCCTTCACCACCTTCCCAAAAAATAAAATCTGTTCCGTTTTGTTAATGAACACCGTTGTCTTTATTACTGTTTTCGCGGGAATGTTTTAAACCGACATAAACTCCTAGTGTAGACCAGGCCTTAGTCACAATTCCCTTTCTGGTCTGCCCTTGGGGCAGTATGTCAATGTGCCACCACTTACTCCAGAAAGATCAGAGTGTCAAAACTAGCCCTAAATTTGGCCACTAATTTGTTGGAATACTGTCATAAAGACTTCCATACAGAATATTACTTTCTCTGCCTCCCAATGCTTTGGCCAAATACCCAGCAAACCTTTGATTCAGATTGCTATTCAGAACTACTTTCCTTATGCTATATGTGACAACTCGGCTCAATTTATTATTCTGTTTGCCCAGTCCTACCTTCCTTATCAAGCAAAAACCTAACAGAAAACATTTCAGCTTTCCAGATCATTGCCTTAAAAGGAAAACAAAACCACAGTGATGGTGGAAAGCAGATCTTCATTACAATTGTACTCCCTATTTTCGATTGCCATTTTTGTGAGTTTGCTTTGGTTTGGATGTTCTCTGCAATGCTATGCAAAATTACATTATCTGTTGCACACGATACGTATATTGTTGTTCCCAAAGGTTTACTTACAATGTTCACAGCACCATTAATTTATTTCCCCCCCCTTGTCATTTCTGTACAGATTTAATACAATGGAAACATGGCTTCCACTGGGAGCTACAGGTAGTGCAGTTCGAAAGTTCTCTATAATTGGTGTCTGCCATGCCAACTCAAAGTAAGTTATGTAAATCACAGCAAGGACCCGCAACCCCTAAAGGCATGAATATTTTTTTCATTCAGTGCAGTGAATAACTACAGAATCTTAGTAATAGTCTCCTCCACATAAGGGATCTCCTTACCAGGCAAAGTCAAGCTCTAGAAACTGGCCATGTGAGTTCTGCAATTTAAATCCAACTTATGGACGCTTATGGTAGATAACATTACAGTAGGGCAAGTCATCATACATAATACTAATTTCCAGGATGCTTTTCTCCTCATATCCCTGGCAGACTCTCATGCTACTGTTTACTTTCACCATAATGATTCCAGCAAACTGGGACCTTTGCACACCATTTTCCTTGCTTTTTCCTATAACAACTATTCAATTTCAAATGAAATGATTGGCTGTCTGGGTTTGATTCTTATCTCATTTGCTGAGGTGAAACTCCACTGATTTCCATGGAGTTAACCTTATTTACATTAATGTATCTTAGGCTAGAATCATGCCCTTCTATCAACCAAACATCAGAGTACTGTTAAGCCCATTTTATTTAAAATGGTACTGCAAGTACCCCAATTTTCAAAAACTAAATTCAATGAACAAATCAATCTCCATATTCTTATGCCTTTTTATTCCTCCCACAAATCTAATATTTATGGGTCATATATGCCAGTACATAGGCTATGTATCAGGTAACTTAATGGATCCTTAAACATATCAATAATCTATCCCTAATATGATCCTTATCATCTGATGTTTACACAATAAACCTGTTGAACAAGCTTTGCACTTATTAGGAAAACCTCCTGATGTTCTTTGATAAAGCAGAGAAAAGAAAAGAGAGGGATATTTTAAAAAGCTAATTGAATCTGATTCTTCTACTGTATCTACCATCAAGTATTCTGACAAAGAAAAATCTTCTTTGGGCTTGACTTTGTCTGCAGCCCCTCTGGAATAAATCTTAATCTAATATAATAACTTTTAAAATTCTACCTCCACCCTTTATTTTGTCATTTATTTACTCAGGAAAGCTAAGCTCAGAAGCAGCATCTGGTTTTCACTGAGGACCTGCTTTTCTGCTAGTTTTTTTTATTATTAAGAATGTCAAGTAAATATACAGTACATATATGCACTTTCTGGGATGTACATAGGGTCCCTTAGGAAAGTGCGTGATTCATAACAATATGGCATCCACTAGGTCATGGGCCTTGATCCTGCATTCCAATGTGGCTGCTTTGCATTGCACTGTAACAGCTCCTCTGCCACCCTCCCTACCTGTCACCAGCAAAGAGATACGTCCATGGAAAAGAGGGCCTGACAGGAGTGATACTACCCTGAGGTGATCCCCAGCTGCTTGCATAGTCCCCTCCAGCCATGGGCATGAGTTAGAACTGGGCATAAGAAGTAGAAGCAGCATTTAGTCCCCAGCAAGGTCCCATGGTGAGGAGCATAAGGAAGACTTAAAGCCATCTTTGACGGCCGCTGCCTTCTGGTCCACTTAGCCCACTCTCTCCACAATTCCAAAAAATATACATTCTGAGTAATTGGCTTACTATGTTATTTTCCATCAGTTAGAAAATGTTTCTATTTGGTTCTGCTTTTCACCCAGTTTACCAGACTGGTTGAGTGAGGCATAGGAGAGCCAGTATGATTTAGGTAAATTACAGAATTACTCAGTGGTTTAGCCTGAATTAAATCTGAATAGTTCTCTAGTCCATCATCCAGGATGTATACACGGGCCACATTTGGCCCCCTGTTATACCATGTGATACCCCAATGAAGTAAAGTACAGACAGAAATTGGCTTGACCAACTTTTTAATCAGTGGGCTGTATTCTTTTGGAATAAGAGACCAGTGCTTTTGGCATATCTAGGTAACTAAGCCATGAGTGCCCCTCATCTCCTCACTTATGTGCCGCAAACTCCTTCATTTATACCATGCGCTATAAGGAATCAGTTTAGATTACTAATTCTACATTTTTAAAAAACATCCCTTTAGTCTAAAATTGTATAAAGAAATGAGATTTCACTTGAAAATCTTTGGGACCCAGTTGGAGAGGCCAGTGAAACACATTCAATCCATGATGGAGGCTACCAGCTTCAGATCTTTTTACTTTTTAGATATTAAAGAGACTACAATTCATTTATTTATTATTGATTAGACTTGTTTAAGGGGATTATAGTTTCTCAGAGACTGCTTTCAAAAATGCATGCAAACTACGATTATTTTTCTTGGGGTGGCCAAAATCAATTTGTTCTAGCACAATTCCAACTCTCTCTTGAGGCCCCTGAACTAAGAATGTGCTGTGTCTGGAATATTCACTCCCTACTGTAACTTGAACCCATAGGTAGAGCAAAGAATGCCTACTTTTCCCAGTGATCCAGGACTCGTAATTACAGGTTAAGTTTTGACTAGTTAGGACTGAGTCCAAAGCCTTTTTGCAGGTTGAAGCAGTTTTTGTCTGGAAAAAAATTATAGGGGAGGGGGAAAAAACGTAACAAGTGGTATAAAAATGTTGCATCACTCTGGGGTATGGCAGATGAGTTATGATAAGGAACACTGTTTCTGACATGAAGCATCACATCAGGTTAAAAATAAAATAAAATCACCAAAATGCTGTATTCTAAAACTCTGGTATGCTTCCCTTCAGTTACTGGAACTGTGTTTTTATCTTCTTTTTATGACCTTTTTTATAAAAGGTAGCTGGTACTCACAAAATTTTTTGGGACTGCTCAAAACTTTTCACAGTTAATTAGTAATGCATGTAGCAAAACACCCGCCCTACCTCTGGGCCTTGGGGGTTGCCCTGGTTCATTTGTAACTGATTTATTTTTTAAGGTTGTCTGGCACATCTCCACCCCAACTGCTTCCAAGAAATTTTAGCCCAGCGTCAGCTGGGAAAGATCAGCTTCACATGCTGACATACAGAGGCGGCCTGTGGAATATGGGGGCCTCTAGTGGGGCCATCAGTGGGAATCCTCAGCTCTATTTTGACCCAGGAATACATTAAATGCCACCAGTAAGGTTTTTTAAAGTCTTGTGAGATAGACCCCTCGTCTGACTACTGCATTATGTATTTCCTAGATCAGGAAGAGGAGTGTTATACTTACTAGATTTGTGGCTCATTTCATATGGGGAAACCCATGGTGGATGTTTTTTGCAGGCATCTAAAGCCATCTCTCATGACTTATGAGCAGCCAAAAAATTACTTTATAGACAGTTTAAATTCTACAGAAAAAAACAAAAGCTGGAGAAATATTCTAATGCCTTTACTCAAATTTGAGGAATGATTTGCTCTGTGTAAAATCCCACTGAAGTCAATAGAAATAGTACTCAATGTGAAGTCTACAAAATCCACTCCCTTCCCCCCACAGTTTTCTTGGGCTGTATTTTTCATAAGACCTGCTTATGAGGAAAATTTCTTAGAGTGTTTCCTTTTTTTATTTTTCCATCCCCTAAGGATGCAAATCTCTTTCTGGAATCTTCTCTACTAGACTTTCAAGGTCAATAGTCTGGGATCTTTTCATTATCTTCATGTTCACAAGTTGTCCAGTAAGCAGAGCCCTGCCCTGTGTGCATACTTTCCCTATGAAGTTGAGATACCCATTAGATTGCACAGGTATAGGAAGAAAATTCCATTCCTTTGAAAATACAGTTTCTGATTTTCTATTTGGGTTGTTTTGTGCCTTTTAGATGCAGGCCTGAGTAAAGACAGATGTAATACCACACCCCCTAGGGACAGGTTGGGAAGGGCTCATCTTTCAAAATGTGTGTTTGGATCTGAACTTTCCAAAGGTTTAGGTGTATTAGGATCCTGGGGTTTTGTTTGGCCCACCGTAGAAAGAAAAGGGGGCCAATGGGAAATTTAGATCTGGATCAAATTCTTCCAAATGTTAAAAGTAGATTTTTTAATTTTTATTTCGTTTTTACAACTTTAGAACAGCAATACAGACCCTTAAGTATTTTTAATGGGGAGGTGATAATAAAAAAGAACTACCACAACCTTAGCTAGATCAGAAAATGGGACTTTGATAGGCTATCAGACCTTTGATTAAAACAATACTCTCAGATTTTATACTCTACTAGAAAGCTGAACAAAATCCCCGCAGTTTAGTTATGCAACATTACTCAGTTTAACTGTTACTTTATGTTCACCCATGTTCAGATGCTTACACTGAGAGAACATTCCTAACCCACTGAGAGACAGAGACTGTATTTTGTTAGGATAGCAGACTTGTTATATTCCATTCAGCTCAGCACCATTAAGCTTCTGTGTCTAGCATTGCTGTCTGCTGCAAGGATTAATATCTCAGTACTGTATTTTCTTCTTAGTCTAGGGTTACATTTCAAGAATTAAATGATCATTCAGAAAGTTGGCTTCAGTTTATGAGCTGTTAAACCTGCGATAGATATGGTACGTCAAAACGAAAAGCAATAGTCAAAGTTATAATAATTAATGTTAACTTTTCCCATGGAATCTTCATCCCTTTCATGCATAATGTGCACCCGTTCCTGTTACTATAATTTTACTCCAGACTAAAGGGAAGATTTTTCTAGGATGGACCCAATGGATACCCTTCTTTATTATTTTGTGCTTATGAAAGGTGATGAACTGAGCATTCTGGAGGCCCAGAGATAGGGTGTGTGTTTTGTTACATATGTTACTAATTAACAGTGAAAAGTTTTGAATGGTCCCCCAAAAATGTTGTGGGTTCCAGATACCTGCATTCATCCACAAAGGAGATACAACACTGCCCACTTCAGTGAAACCATCCCTACACTGCCCCAGCAGTACACCTTGACCTTGATCTTGAGGCTCAACATCTAAGGGTGAGCTGTAGTTCAGCCACTATGCCCATTCAGGTCTCGATCCCTCTACTAGAGTCTACCAAGACTACCAAGGGTGGTTTTGTGATAGGGACCCCTGTTCATTAGGAACTTGATCAAACCTACCAACTCTTTTAATGTTTACAAATGAACATCCATTGATGGAAATGAATCTCACACACTGCCAATCTGGGCTGAACTCGGACCAGTGTCCTGGGTTTAAATGCTCAGCAGCCCACTATCTATTCTCTTAGAAAATAAGCCCCCCAAAATAGCCCTTTCTGAGTATTTTACCTGACCTATGTGCCTCCAGAAAATCACAAGGGCCTTAAGATTAAAAAAAAAAAATCACATCTTTTGTCCCTGTTGGTGTTGTCTGTTATCTCTCATCACCTCCCCCTTAAACTAACTGTAAAATTGTTTTTTAATCATTTTAAATGTTATTAGCCAGTATTTGACATACGGGTCCAAAGTTCAGGCCAGTATAAAAATCAGTTGAGAAATACTCACCAGACAAGTATTCATGCACTCGTGTCACCTGGCATATGGTGAACAAGCTGATGAATGACTCAGGACTTAAATGGTAATTACCATTCATCATTATAATAGACTTGCTAATTCATAAATTCTTGGTAAGCCAATTTTCTATAAAAAAGCTAATAATAAGAGTGGAAAAGAAAGAAAAAATAGCCCTAGTATGATAAAAAATGTAAAAGCTAAAATATCTTCACTGCCACATATTCCATCTAATGATTGAGTAGTTTTGCACCATTTGCTGTACTGGGCACTGATGGAAACACGAAAGGATAGGCAGAATGCACCAACTGACTGCACAAACAAAAGAGGCCTGCAGATGGGATGAACAATGAGGAAGGACGTTGAGAGGGAGTTAGAACACTTACACATGAAATAGGAAGTCGTCCTCTGAATGGTTTTACAACACACCATGACAAAGTTATGCACCCAAAGCTACTCACTATCTAAAGTGTGCAAGCAGCTCAAAAGGCTGCACCCAGTGGTGCAGTGAGAAAGACATTGAGTCAGTCATGGTGGCCTATGATCAAAAAGGTCAGAAGCTTGTTGACTGCTCTGCTGCAAATCAACACCTCCCTAGCAACAGAATCCTAAATGGCTACCAAGATTTGGATGTGTTAGTAACAAACTACTCTTTCATTCACCCCTACCCCAGAAAAATATGGTGCAAGTAAGCCACACAATCCCTCTGGGGAACAGCAACAAGAAGCACCGAGACGAATACATGTAGATCAAGCTGTTGGGGTTAGGGCGCACACTGTGGCTTCTTGTATGCAATCCCAGTCTGAGGGGTATTTGTCCAATGTGCTGGTTGGGAAGGGACTGGAGCATTACAGAGCACATACTCCTCAAATCAGCAAGAAAATCACTATTGAAACTGTGCAAGTCCCATGGTCACAAAAACCCTTGTCCCCCTGGTACATTATGTATATAAACACCTGCACACCCTGGTCTCATTGTTATTCAGCTACGGTCCCCACAACCAGAGAAGTGACAATAATAAGTCAATCTGAAAAAGGATCCAAGGTACCACGAATTACATTCAACTTCTTTCTCCACAACTATGCCTGGATCCTCCTAGTTGTGGAGGGAGGATTATTGCATCACAAATCTGGTTAAAATTGCACCCAGATACACTGTGCTGTTGGGTGTGTATTTGGAGACAAGATGCTGAGCTACTTTTTCTATGAGGTTATACCTGGATTTACATTGCCTACGCCTCTTTTTTTTGCACACAGTTGTTGTCACACAGGAGAGGTCCAAGTGCTATCTAATCTACGGTGTGCTTGGGGAAGGAGAGGATTGTATGTATGTGGGATTTTGGGTGCAGTTTTCCCTGTGTTTTGCACTTTGCAGTGCAACCTGCTCTGGTCCTCTCTATTAGGCACCATGGTGAATGATCAGACATTGGGTAGATAAGACTATTTGAAAATGAGAATGCCAAACACGATCTTTTACTCTAGCTCGCATACACTATACTGGGAGTATGGACACTATTAAAATTTACTATAATATGCCATGTTCAAACCAGTTTATAATGTGTCTTATTGACTGCTCTGCTGCAAAGCAACCTCCTCTAGCATCACCACCATCCCACCCCCCTCTCTCAGATCTGGGCTTTTCGTTCAGCCCTTTTTAGAGATAAGGACTAATCATTAAAATTTGTTCTAGATCGAGTTTGTACACAGAGTTATGGTTGGGGCATTTTTTAAAGCTATTTCTAATGCAATAATTAAAATGTCAAATTAGAATGTATGGAAATTGTATACAGTAGAGTGAAAACATTTCAGTTTCTCATTATATTTTTCAGTGCCTCTCACAAGAACAGTTAAAAAGAAGAGTATCTACTGAAGCAAAATATAATATAAAATAAAATAAAACAATCCTTAAACAAAAGAAAACAAACAAATCTTGTACTTAGGAACAAGAAAAGTGAGGAATCCTTTTAAAGCCCTAAATTATAGCAAGCTATAATACAAGGCTATTTATAAAGTCCCTAAGTACAGTACATTTTCCCTTTATTATAATATAAAAAAGACCAGATTCTCTTGCAGTGAAGTTAAATCATGTGAATGATGAATTTAGAATATGGCAAGCTTTCATCTATTTGCATAACTCTTGTTCTTTTTTTTTTTTTTTTTGGTAAAACCAAAGGCTTGGAACATGAAATATAAAATGTCATGATTAACAAGTATCGCCGTATTTTTTGTTTTCTTGGGGATACTAAACCATAAAAAGTGGGTTAGCTGTTGGGTCAGATGCAAACAGGAATTAAATTGGAACAGAATGAATCAGAATGCTTTTGTTCAGCCAACTACATAATCAAAGGATAAAGATTCCACTGAATTAGTATCCAAATTCCCTATTTCCTCGCAGAGCTAGTTATTGTTTAAGAGTAGGGGATGAAGAGTAATGGAGACACGTATACAGGTGTTTGTGAGGTATATATACTATGAAGGTCATACATCCAGGAATGCTTGTAACACCATGGTAAGTACAAGAGTAAAACTCCGGTGGGTTGTGGAGTCATTGGGACATATTTCCCAATGGTCAGTTTCCCTACAATGTGTTTTTTATTACTGGTTATTACCAAAAAAAGTCCCTTTGATAGAAACCAGGTAGAAAGTGATCCCCTGCTCATCTGCACTTTGATATTTTGTAGGAATCAGTCTGCTAGAGATTTCCTATTGTAGAAGGAAAATATTTTAGACTTCTATGCTTATATGTGTGATTTCAAGGCAGAACAGCTATTGCTGAACAGTAGGACCATAACAATGAAATTATCTCTTCTAAGCAAGTAGGTCAACACTTTTAACATTGGGTGCCTAAAATTAGGCACTTAAATCTATTTTTAAGGCTGCTGATGTGCTTAAGTGTTCACCAGATCAGGACCTTAAAAATGGGCCACATATCCAGAGATGTTGAGCACCTGCAGCTCCCATCAATTTACTGGGAAACTTCAGTTATTGAAATCAATGGGAGTTGAGTTTGAAATTTTGGCACAAAGATTTATGTTAATTTTTAGAGTTGACTATGAGTCATATGTGATGTTATCACCTTGTGATGTGGAGGCAGACCTACATCACAGTTTTCCTATTAATTATTATTATTATTATTTGTTTTACTGTTGTGTCTAGGAGCCCTAGTCATGTACCAGGACATCATTGTGCTAGGCACTGTACAAACACAGAACAACAGATGGTTCCTGTCCTAAGGAGCTTACCATCTAAGTGTAAAGCAAGAAACAACAGATGAATACAGATAAACAGAGGAGTTGCAAGCAAACAATGAGACAGTATTGGGCAGCATGATAGGCAGTGGTATCAGCATACTAGCAGCCTAAGTGTTGTTATGTTTTTTGTAGGCTTCACAGCAACAAAGACTTTTGAGGAGGGATTTGAAGGTAGGTAATGAAGTGGTTTTGCAGGTGAACGCCTCCTAAGCATGAGGGGGCAGCCTGGGAGAAAACCCAAAGGTGCTTGTTTGAAAATTTAACAAGTACACCTCTACCCCAATATAATGCCACCCGATATATCACGAATTCGGATATAAAGCAGTAAAGCAGCGCTCCGGGGGGGGGGGGGATTGCGCGCTCCGGCGGATCAAAGCAAATTCGATATAACGCGGTTTCACCTATAACGTGGTAAGATTTTTTGGCTCCCGAGGACAGCGTTATATTGGGGTAGAGGTGTATGCAGTAGAGGCTGTGGTCATGGACTGATCATAGGCAGGAGCTGGCCCTTCAATAGTGAATAAGAGGTGATAGGTAGGGTGGGGATTGACAATGAACGGCCCTTGAAAGTGAGTACAAGCAGCTTCTGTTTGATGTGATAGAAAACATGGAGCCAGCAGTGGGATGCAAAGAGAGGGGTGACGTGGTCAAAGTGATGGGCTAGGAAAAAGAATGTTTGCAGCATCAGTCTGAATATTAGCAGAGCAAGATTGCATCTGCTAAGGTCAGAGAGAAGGATGTTCCAGGGATCAAGGTATGAGTTGATGAGAGCTTGGACGCAAGTTTTAGCTGTGTGAATGGATTGGAAAAGCCGGAGCTTGGAGATGTAATGCAGAAAGAATTGCAAGTGTTACACATAGCCTGGCTGTGAGGACAGAGAGAGATGTCTGAGCCAAAGATGATGCCTATGTTCCTGCGTTGTCTTCATTATAGATAAAGGACAAAGGGACCACTGTAGATTTCTATTGCTGCATCATTAGCAGTGCTGTATTATTGTGTATAATAATGTTTTTGCTTTTGTATTTATTTCCACTGGTGCAAACATTTCCTATGTACCCCATAGTGAGCAAATCAGTGTTTTGCCGGTTTGTTTGAGCTTTTAAACCTAGTAACAACTATTTTGCAGTTAAGTGCAGAAGGGAGTATAAATATGTAATATGTTACAGTTAAAGGGCCAAATCCAAGGATGCAGTAAAAAGCTTGGGACTCAGGCTTTGTGCCAGGTATCTCATGGAGTGGGTAACTAATGCAGCTCTCCAGAGCCTCAATGTGCTCCCACTGTAGGAAACCGCAGTGGAGGATCTGAGGATCTGGTGATAGATCTTTTGCCCCTCCTCTGCCCCTCTTTCTAGCCTAACCCTGACCCAGGGCACACTGGGACTCCTTCGGGAGCTGGGCTGTGCACATTGCCTATGGAAACCTTTCCTTCAGCTGCCAGAGTCACTTCTCCAGCTGTGGACTTTGGAGCTGGATTTGCCCCAATAGCTTTTGCGAACTGAAAAGCAGCGAGCTGGACTTTGTTTATAAATAGGCAACCCCAGTGAAAACCCTTTGAAGCTGTTAAAAAACATCCATGGGGAATTTTCGTCTCCAAAGACTATTCTATTCTATCTAGCTTCTTATGCCGCATACCATGGGAGCAGGAAGCCTAGAAGTAAATTTTTCAGCGTTCTCACTTCTGTTCAGGCTTTTCCTAGAAGAAGGCCAAGCTTTGAAAGCTTCACAACAATGCTGCTTCTTTGAAACATTAAATACAAGATGGTCACTTAGAGGGCTGTGAAGAGCTGAAGCATCTAAAAAGCAATTAACATTTGGAATGGCACCTATGAAAAATATTGTTGTTATTCTTAAATTATAACTCAGCATGCTTGGTACAGAGTGAAATTCTGTGGTCTGTGTTGTATGGGAGATCACACTAGATGATCAGAAGAGCCCCTCCTGGCCTTGAAATCTATGGAAGCCCTGCCAGGCTTCTTCTTTACTGCAAGTGGTTTCTGGCTCCTCAGAATGGCATTGGCACAAGAGGGAGCAGTCATGTGGAAGCATTTTGGGTAGTGCATGAGGATGATGTGGCAAAGGCTGTGCAGCACAATGCTAGTTTCTTTTTGACGTTGGTCTTTTAGTAGGATGTGGCTGTTTTACGCTGACACGTACATTTTTTTGGACAACCACGATGAACCCTTTCCCCACAGCGGCTGGCGCAGTATCTTGTGACGGATCAGGCCATTGTAAAGGAAAGAGTTCTTGGCTTGAAGATTGTTGGGTTCAGTTTGTGTGCTCTTGTGTTTTAATAATGAATCCAGGGCAGCTCCAGACCGTCTGACACTGCAAATGAGCAAACATTTTCAGACACCTCTTGATGCTCTCTGAGATGGAACGTCTTCCTGTGGGGGAGGTTTTTTTTCACTCGAGGTCACAGTTCTCATAGTGTCTAAAAGATTTAGTATCAGTTATAATAACAGCTGTGAAATACAGGTTTCTTTCTGCTAGCTGGCTGTGGATTTGATACCATATCTGCTCTATAGATACTGTAAGTAAATGTGTAAAGCACATACTAAGCACACAGCACATGCACAATCAGTGGTTTTTAAAATTGTTTTGTGTACATTTTCTGCTTGATCCCTCACGCTACAGAATATGAAAACCTCTCATTCTGGAGTACCAGGCCTGCACTCTGGGCTCAGTCATGACACGGCTACAGAAGGGAGTAATGGGATGTAAGGCAGCCTGTGGGCAGCCTGCATTGTGGGTCACAACACATGAAGGAAAGCAGCTGTCACTGGGCTGCTACTCCCCGTTCTGTGCAGGTGGTTGGGGGCTAAAAGGGAACAGCTTTGGTTCATCCTCCCACTCCCACCCCACCCCAACACCGACATGCTGGCCAGCAAACCTGAGCTGGCATGGAGGGGGAAGCAACCTGCACCAAGAAAAGGGCTGGCACAGTTTATTACGCCTATGGAGTAAAGCAGGAGCAGCCAATCTAACCCAAACTGCCATGCTACTCCTTAATGAATGACACAGAGACAGGGGAGCCACTCCCCAGGAATGATGCCTGGGTTTTTTTAACAATAGTGTTTAGAGTGGAGCTAGATATACACAGAGAGTTAAGGAGGCGGCGCTTTGGGGAGCCCTCAGACCTTTGCTGGTTGTAGCCCTGATTCTAGTTAAGAAATTACCCAGCAATGAACTTGCTTGCTCTAGCACAGGAATGTTTATATTTTCTTATTTTCTGTGGAAAGTAAAAAAGGTCTTTATTAATAGCCAACCGTTATTCATTTATGGCATAAATATGGAATTTAAATTACTTGGGTTCAGCTGACAAAAATACTTAGACAAACATGCCAACCAATTCTGGTAGTATTTGTTTTGGATTTTTGTAATGGGTTCATAGTGCATGTTAATTTGAATGACCAGCAATATGCATTATTCAGCCATATGGAGAGAGAGATGTATGGATGGGATTTAAGTAGGGAAACATTTCTCTGTGAAATTCAAATATATGTCTGTGGGGGGGAGGGGTGGATATACTTCCTCACAAGATTAGAAAAATCAAGTAATCGTGCCATTAACTCCTCCTCCCTCTCTTTGTGGATGCCATGGTAGTAACAAATTCCTGGGTAGTAGTGGCTCACTGGTGAACTTGATTCTGAAATGTGAGGTCATACATCTAAGAACAAAGAATTCAGGCCATATTTACATCGAAAAACCACAGAACACTTTTGTAGAACAGTTCTCCTCAGTGCCAAAGGCGCAGCCTCCTAAGGATCCGAGATGAAATTAACAGCCTGATTCTCCAGTGCCTTGCCCCTTGTGCAGGCATTTACACCTGTGTGAAAAGAGTGCAAAGAGGATGTCAATTGCTATCATTCTGATCTGGCAATATTTTACACCCCCTTTGTGCCTGTCTAAATGACTATACATGGGGCAAAGCAGAAGAGAACCAGGCCCTAAGTCTTCATGAGCTGCAGGCTTGAAACTCCAGCCTTCCCGCCCTCAGGAGCTTAGGTAAGTACCTCAGCGGAGGTTTCTTCAGTAACATAGAAATAGCGGCTGAACAACAAGGAGCTATATCTGTGTGACACAGGTAGTGTTGTACCTCTGGCTTGGGACAATCAATCACATTTTGAAATTCTTTAAGGATGGTTCTTCCTTCCCTAAAGGAGGGACATCCTCAAGTGGGTGTGCTGAGTGGGAACGAGCAAAGGGGGCGTCTTTCCCCCAGTACATCTGGGCTGGAGGTAGTAACAACTCGAACTGGTCAGGAATTTGCCAACTAAACATTTTTGTCAGAAAATGCCCCAAACCATTCACAGAAAAGGGTCAGTTTTGATGAATTTCTCATTTAAAAAAAGAAAAGGCTGTTCAGAATTGTCAATGCATTCTGTTTTGACATTTTCAAAACAAAAAAGTTGAATTTTGTGGGGTCAAAATGACTTTTTACTTAGAAATTTAGGTTAATTTATAGTCAACAAATGTAAAACAAAAAAAATAGAAATTTAAATTAAATTATCAGAATGCAACATCCTTATTTCCTCTCAGTGAAAGGAAAAGAGGGCTCCCACTAAAGCAGCACTGTATACCCCCCAAGGGGACATGTCTGAGCATACTGGGAGAACTCATTAACTCATAATTAAAGTGGGGGGGGGCAGCAGTGGAAAGAGCACATTATACTTTTCCTACAAGCACCTATTGGAAGAGGCTTGTCCAGCACTTCTGCAGAAAACAGGTGAAATCCTAACCCCACTGAAATCAATGGCAAAACTCCCATTGACTTCAATAGAACCAGGATTTTATACAATATGTCTTGCACAGGCCCAAGACTTCCCTTCACCCTCCTCTGGGTGCTAGAGGTTCCCCCTTTCCTCAGCAATCTACATAGCTCTAAATGTAGGAAATGGTAACCAGAACCAACCAATTGTACTTAAACTGTCTGATAATCAGGGCAGTTTATAGTTGTTAATCTCAAGTCACAGCTCCTATGGGGCTCAGCTCTGAGGGAAGCATGCTGTTATTGTCTATAGTGATGTTCATACCATTGCAGCTATGTAGTAACCTCTGGGAGTAATATGTCTTTCCCAGGGAACTCACAAAGATATATGGGATCACAGAACAACATGATTAAATCTTTGCTAGTAGAAATATTAGTGATCAATTACCCACTTCAGTGATCCTGCAGAAGTAAAAAGTCAATTTAAATTTTTCATTTATACCATCTTCCTTCTGAGGATCTCAAAGCACTTTACAGAAGTTTGTGAACTGTTGCTCACCAGCATCCCTGTGAGGTTGTAATGTTACCCTCACTATTTCACGGATGGGGAATGTGAGGAACAGAGAGGTTAATACTGCCTGATTTTCTGAAATGCTGAGCACGTACAAATCCCACTGAGACAATAGGCACTGCAGATGCTCAGTACATTTGAAAATCAGCCCAGTGACTAATGTGACAGACCCCGATTCAGCAAGGTACTTAAGCACATACCTAAATTTAAACATATAAGTAGACACCTTGGGCCATATCCGCAAAGGTATTGATTTCAATAGGAGTAAGGTGCACTGAACACCTTTGTGGAGCTGAGCCACTGACTTAAATGGGACAACTCACATGCTTAAAGATAGGGACATAGAATCATAGAAATGTCGGCCTCCTGCGCTGAGGCAGGACCAAGTAAACCTATACCATTCCTGACAGATGTTTCTCTAACCTCCCTTCTTAAAAACCTCCCATGATGGAGATTTCACAACCTCCCTTGTAATCCTATTCCAGTTATTAAATACCCTTGTAGATAGAAAGTTTTCCCTAATATCTAACCTAAATCTCCCTTGCTGCAGATTAAGTCCATTTGTTCTTGTTTACCTTCAGTGGAAGTGGAGAACAATTGCGCACAGTCCTCTTTATAACAGCCCACAGCGTATTTGAAGGCAGTTTTCAGGTCCCCCTCAGTTATCTTTTCTACAAACTAAACATGACAATTGTTTTTAACTTTTCCTCATAGATCTGTTTTCATAAATATTTTATCATTTTTGTTTCTCTCCTTTGGATTCTCTCCAGGTTGTCCACATCTTTCCAAAAATGTGGCACCCAGAACAGAACACTGTATTCCAGCTGAGGTCACACCAGTACTGATTACAGCAGAACAACTACCTCTCATGTCTTCCATATGACATTTCTGTTAATACATCCCAGGATGATATTAACCTTTTTTGCAGCTGCATCATATTGTTGACTTGTATTCAGTTTGTGATCCACTATAGTCCCCAGATCCTTTTCAGCAGTACCACTGCCTAGCCAGTTATTCCTCATTTTGTATTATGTATTTCATTTTTCCTTCCTAAGTATAGTACTTTCCACTTTTCTTTATTGAATTTCATCTTGCTGAATTCAGACCAGTTCTCCAATTCACCAGGGTTGTTTTGAATTCCAATCAAAAGTGCCTGCAACCCTTCCAAGCTTGGTATCATCTGCAAATTTTATAAGCGCACTCTCCACTCCATTATCCAAATCATTAATGAAAATATTGAATAGTACCAGACCCAGGACTTTTCTGGACTCCACTAGATATGCCCTCCCCCCCGTCTGACAGTGAACCATTGATAACTACTCTTTGAGTACCAACTTTCAACCCTTTGTGCACCCGCCTCATAGTAATTTCATCTAGACTGCATTTCCCTAGTTTGCATATGAGAATGTCATGTGGAGCTGTCTCAAAAGCCTTACTAAAATCAAAATATGTCACGTCTATTGCTTCCACCCTATCCACTAGGCCAGTAACCCTCTCAAAAAAGGAAATGTGGGTGGGTTGTTCTTGACAAATCCATGCTGGCTAGGCCTCATAACCCTTTATCCTCCAAGTAATTACAAGCTGATTAAGGACCTTGCTGGGTCAATGGTAGGGCGAGGAATAGAATTCACATCTCCTGATGCTTGTTCCAGTGTTTTCACAACTAGCCCAAGTCTTCTTATGGAAGTGCAGACAACACATGGCTGACATATGCTATAGCAATCATGCATCTGTTCCACATACAAATAATGCTATTGTTGATGGTGGGCCTCGTGAGAAAACAGTTGTATAAAATTCAGAAGAGCAGTAGGAAGAATTACAGCATGGTGACAACATTCCTCCACCTTAGGCTGAGGCTCTTTAACAATTTGCCATAAGCCCCATCACTAGAAAAAGAAAAGGGGAAAAAAGTCAAGGCAGATAACTCATCATATGTCTTCATGGGGGCATTAGCCAATCTTCTGCAAATAGCTGAAATCTAGGCTAGAACCTGCAGTTTTATTACATCTTGGGAAAGTTCCCCAAGTTTCTCTATATAAAATATACTTAAAGCCCCAAAAATGTATATATTTTTTTCAGAGACTGGAAATAATCTTCCTGTGATGGCACAGGTAGAGGAATAATATGTTCTGTATATGCTTTATGTTACAGTATATTTTGATAGAGATTTGCGGTTGAACTCAAAGAGGGAATTTTTCTTATGAGTTAGGCCCGAGTGATTTTGTTTAAAATAAAAATAAGTACATAAATAAAAAAAAGAGGAGCTTAGTCCCTCCAAATCCCAGTTGTAAAACATATTAGTTTGCTTTTTGTTGTGTTTTATGTTCTTGGGCAACTACAAAGATTTAAACAGAATTTCTAGTTTTGGTTCAATAGGATTTGAAAGAAGAGTTGTAGCAACTGCTGTGCCAATTCAAACTTTTTCTTTCTCCTAAAAAGCAAGAGCCAGGAATGTTTTACTTTCCTGGTTTAAATTTTTCATTAAAAAGTAAAAGTTTAAATTGGCAGAGAAACTGCTGTTTAAGCTGCTAGTACATCAACATCAGGGAGATGGTTTTTTGAGCCCTTGATAATGGGCCAGGTACTGTACTGTATATAACAAAAAATACAAGAAGAAGAAAAAGGAGATCATATGATGGAGGATCAGTTTTATTTAGTCTTTGTTGCCCTAATAGATTTAATGAACATAAAGAAACAGATAAATACTAAGCGCCTCCTAAGTCCATAACTAGCAGAGATATAGCATGTGTCGATATTGCACTGGGCAGGCATCCCAAAAATGGTGGGATCTGTAACTTCAACGCACAGCCCTGTTTGATGGCATGATTGGCATACATTTCTGAAGAAATGGCCCTCATAACTTACTTAAAGCTCTGCTTTTTATGAGTGATGCTCATAAGTGAAATAATTATGTTCAGCATTACACCACTTAGCCCTCTTAAAAATTATAGCATCAGGGTTCTGATGTTGTAGTTTGGCATTTCGACTGCAAGAACTGAGACTTCACATTTAATGTCTCAGCCGCTTTGGATCCCTTCCACCTAAAACTTGGCAGGCAGCTTTGTCTGCCCAGATGACTTTTTTTAATGGTTTAAAATTAGTTAGGCCTTTTCTAGTCATGGAGTGGCCAAGAATTAGTTCAGAGCTGGTTTTAGACATTTTTTAAACTGGTTATTAAAATGATTCTGTTAAAAAATATAATTTGCTACCTGTCACTTGTTCTTGTAGGCTATTGTCCTTGGTATTTTGAAACAAACAAAAAATGTTTTAAATGCCCCAGGGCTTAATGGTGAAAATCAAATATTAGACCTCAGGACAAGTGAATTCTCAAACATACTTTACCAGGTTTATCTTACATTTTAAATACAGATGACTGGAGTGATTACAAGAAATGTGAATTAGTAGGATTAAGAAACTGAAGTTCTTCTTTTGCACCACAGCATGTCAGCTTTGCTTTTTGCCTTGTCTAGGTGGATTACATTTCTATGGGGTAAGAAAAGAGCTCTTTGAATGAGATGTCAGCTTGGAACCTTGGTTGTGAAGTCAGTTACCTCTAATCATGCTTGCACAGTAGAAATGGCCCAATCTGAAAAAGATTCAGACCCTCATCAGCCATTGACCTGTTAGTGAATATGCCATGGCAGGAGGCCAAAAACTCAAGTGATCTGCTGTCCCATGCACCAGGTAAATCACTCCAACACACCTGCCAAACACAGTAGACTAACCTTACCTACAGATTCAGAGCAGGAAGAGATTTTGATAGGCTGGAATTCAGGATGTGAACCTGCTCCTACAAAGTCAGTTGCAATACCCTCATTGACTTCAAGAGAAGCACAATTAGGTCCTATATAAGAACCTATTTCTGAAAAGCCCCTTAAATTGTTACTTCAGTGTCCCAAATGCAGAAGAAAAATTTGCTCTCATGTGCACCTCGTGTCTGTTACCCATGTGATAGCCTTATTTAGTCTATTTTATTTTACTCCATAGTGACTTACAGAGAAATGCTTTGACTAGGGTAAAGGGTGGGTAAAGGAGCTTTATGATTTAAAGAATCCATCTGTGAGGTTTCTTACTTATGGGCCTCACTTCTTTTTAGTTTTTTCACCAAATTGCATTTATCATCAGGTAGTGGTAGCCTGTTGGGCTCTTGCAGTGACTCCGTAATGTTAGCCATGTTATCACTGCAACTTTCCATACTAACAAAAGGCAGGAAGATACTCGGTTAGTGCCTTCAGCCCAAAGGCAATTGAATGATATCAGTGTCATCATCCCTTTCCACTTGCAATGGCCCCTTAGCTCTACTGCAACGTGTTTAGTAACATCATTACAGATTCCAGTGTTGTGGTCCCCACCTACTTGGATTTAAAAGGGATGGGATTATAATGCAATGATCTGGTTCAGAGCATTACACCATAGTTTTAGCATCATGCTAGGAGCTCCCACGGCTCGTGGGCTTAATGAAATGCGAACTTCTTATATGGTTCAGCACAATTTTTGGAAGACCACCCATAAATATGGGAGGTTTGCAGTTGAGCCAAGGGGCTTGTTTGCCAGGATTTGAATCTCGGGAGAAAAGCTCACTGCAGGCCCAGATCTTTTCTACTCATTGAATGTAAAATTGTTATGCTCATAGCAGCATTTGCTGGTGATGGCAGCTTGTGACAGAGCTCTATCCTTCCAGCAATTCTTATAGCACAGATTATCCAGCAATGACTGTAGGTGTGTATCCACTCAACAATGCTTCACTACTATGTAAAACAGCATTCAAGAAGGAGCACTTGACTTTAGCAGTTTTTTTAAATGAGATATCCACCTATTCAGTAAAAATTGAGTACTAAACCTTTCTAGGTCTTATTTCATGTTGAATTATGATATGAAGATATTATCCTGGCATGAAAAAAAAAAGTGTACCTGCATACAACTGCTTGTTCTATTTTTCAGGCTAACAGCTTAGCTGTAACATTTGTGCATTAGCTAAATAACATCTCAAGGGGAGCTGGAGATAGAACCTTGATGTCTACTGATTGTACATGTGTGAGTTTGTGCTCTCAAAGGATGGTCCTTAAAAAACTCCCTGCTGGAAGCTATTGTGCATATTGTAAAAAGACCGTTGCTAAGTGCCAATTGAGCTAGTACTGTATACTTGCCATTTAAAAAAAAGATTTCATACCACTTGATTATGTTAAATAGAAATGTTTGAAATTTAAACTGAATTACATCAAAATGCCACAGTAGTTATACGTCTAAAGAGCTGCTGCTACTCTCTCCCATAACTAATGTCAATCCCTTCTAGTAGACGGTTTTATGTGAAACTGTGACAGAGTATATTACTGGAGAAGTTTAGAGATCCTTGATATAAAGATGTCATAAATAGAACCCAACCTGGTGTTTATATTAATATGCAAAAAAAAATCTTTACATGTAAGGTTCTGCCTTTAGCCAAAAAGAAACAATGGCCTTTAACCTTCCTGGTTGTGATTAGGTTTCATAGGATCCTCCATACAGTGGATGACTATAAATATATATATAAAAGAACTTGATGACCTCTACAAATCTAACCTGGTGAACAAATTTATTAAAAAATAATCCAAATCTTCCCTCAAAATCAATTTACCAACATTGGAAAGAAATTACAACATCAAGGAATACTAGATCAATCTAAAGGAGTCCAGTAGAAACCATAAGCGTTAGGTTCAGTCATTACTGAGATGAAGAGGGAATAAATATAGTATCAAGGGATGGGAAATACAGAGACAAAAAAAGAGGGGATTGAAGCCCATTCTGAAAGCATAGCACATGTCTGGTATTCTTGGAATCAACCACTGATGGCATTATATAGCTACACCCAAATACTGATAACTATCCCTGATGTGTTATATATTATGAAACACTCCATTGCCATCACAATAATCTCTTCACTGCCTTTTCAAATCATAATCAGAATTATTCCCTTTACCCCCCCCCAAACCCTCCCCCCCACAAAAAAAAGTCACGCTTTCAAGTTTTTCATCACACTCTCTTGGGGATGTTCTGAAAGAAAAAAGGGAAATGATTAACAGTGATGCTCTAGGACAGTGGGTATATAGAGGTCTTCCAGAGGGTGCAGCAACTCATCTAGACATTTGCCTAGTTTTACCACAGGCTACATAAAAAGCACTAGCGAACTCAGTACAACCTAAAATTTCATACAGACAATGACTTGTTTATACTGCGCTATATACACTGAAATGTAAGTACAATATTTATATTCCAATTGATTTATTTTATAATTACATGGTAAAAATGAGAAAGTAAGCAATTTTTCAGTAATAGTGTGCTGTAACACGTTTGAATTTTTATGTCTGATTTTGTAAGCAAATAATTTTTAAGTGAGGTGAAACCTGGGGGTACACAAGACAAATCAGACTCCTGAAAGGAGTACAGTAGTCTGGAGAGATTGAGAGCCACTGCTCTTGGGGACACCTTTCCTCTCTTCCACTTCCTGATATAGGTTTCAGTCCAGTCAATTGGTAACATCCTCTTTAGCAGATATTCACCTCTCCTCAAAAATAGGAGCTAGATTCATTGCTGTGTTATTCCAGTTTTATGTCAATATAATTTCATTGCTTTAAACTAACCACACCCGCATAAAACTGGAGTGGCACGTTGATGAATCAGGCCCAATGCGGTCAAAAGGTTGCAATCTTTGTCTTATTTTAAATGAGACATTTCATTTCAGCAAGTCCAGTAGCATGGAAAATATGTGGTTTTTAAGAACAAAGCTGCAAGAAATCATTAATTAACCATTGTCTTTGTTCCTCTTCTGACGGCAGTTTTCTTCTATTGGGGTGCGGAGGTAGAATTAACTTGCTGGTCAGTTCAGGGAAGGCCTTTGCATAGATATTCTTGGATTGGCACATTGATGAATCAGGCCTCATCTTCTGCAGTTGAAAATTCCACAGTTGGATGCTTGTCAACAGAAATGTCTTGTACCCAGTGCCAGCAAGCTTCATAGTAGACACCGATAATTGCTTTGTTCCTTTAAATGTTCATACTGTTGGTATGGTATGGAGATTGAGTCTACGATAGCACACAAGAATGCAGAGCACACAAGAATAGGACAAAGCCCGTGACTCTGGTACTGAATGGGAGCCAGTGCAGTGCATAAAGCACTAGAAAGACATCTGCCTGTTCTGTTCTGTAGACTGGCAGTGGCTGCAGCATTATGCAGTTTTCACGTGGCTCTAGTCCATTACAGTACATTACATTACAATTGTCCTCTGACGCTTTCATGGTCAGATGCAGGCAAAGCGCACTTAGGGCTTGTCTTCACTGCATTGTTAGCTGGAGTTATAACTCAGGTTTTCTCCCTAACCCAGCTCCCAGCCACACATAAAAATCTCCAGCTCGAGTGAAGTGGTGCTTTAAGTCCAAGCTAGTTGTACCATCAGGGGAAGTGGGTTGAAATGCAAGTGCTGCTGGTGTTGGGGATAGTAATACAGTGGGGGTGCAGCAGCTTGAGTTTCAGCTGCTAATCCAGTCACTCTGTGCTTCTAATCAAATGGCACTGCGTAGTGCCAGTGCTGTATTGCAGTGCGGTCACTGTCACTCCAGCTAGGCTAGCTCTAGTGGAATAACTCCAGTGTACTAACTCGAGCTAACTGTTGCTTCCTCAGAGTGTCTGCAGACTCAGTGGTTTTCTATGGCTTTAGTTCAGTCCAATTACAGCCTGAAACAAAGGATTTGCAATACTGGATCAAACTTTTTGTTCTTAAAAAAAAAGCCATGATTGATTGTCATGTTTATCTAAACATTTTATAGCTCTGGCTTTGGTTATTGTTTCAATTAATGTATTTGGTACTCGGGAAAGGGACACTGGTCTCTAATACACAGGATCATCCCTAGCACCCTTTTTTTTTTAATAACAATATGTGCCGTCCTCGGGTCCTATGGTATATAGTAGCTGATTCTAATGAGAGACTGCATATTTTTCTTAGCAGCTCACCTCATCCATTCATAAATAAAGCTGCAGAGCTGTGCGAATAATGGATTTTTTTTTGGTTTGCTGGAAAATCTGAAAAGTTGGCGGGGAAATTGTTTCAGGTCAAACTGAAAATGAATTTTTTCAAAATGTTCAGGTAATCAAAAAGTGGAAAAAAATGGTTTCGGGTCAAACAAAACACTTTGCTTCAACAAAACTGACTGAAAATTGTATGTCTGGACTAGGAGTCCCCCAGGTACCTCCTGATGATGACTGACATAAAGAAATTATTTAAAGTCTCGGCCATGTTTTTCTCACCTTAATTGCTGCCCTTATTGTAAGTTAAAAAAAAAAGTGTGGTCACTGTGGCCATGTCTGTGTCCTAAAATACTAGATGCAATGTATGTGCTAGTCAGAGATGGAAAGGGATGTTTCTGGCCACTGGTGCAAAATGGCCTTCAGGCATGGAGTTGAGCTCTGTGTGACTCCAAAGCTGTTCGGCACTCAGAAAATCACTGAGTATGTGATCTTGATTGGGGAAGGGGGGAGGGCAGCAATCATGATTTCTGTTAGGTTTGCAAAGTTCTAAGTCCTCATTCCCAACAGCATAACCTCCAACTTACTCTCATTTAGGTTTATAGTGTAAATGCTGTATTATAATAAAGATATATGTGGCATATATAAGCATGGACTAAGGAATCATCATAGATGTGAATAAGAGAGTGCTGAATATGTAGGGAAGTGATGTACACCACACATTTATTCATTGAAATATTTAAAAATGTGTAGATTTAAAATAATAAAGAAAATCCTTTTTTACATTTTGCCTTCAGTTTTTATGCTGAATTTTATTGCAACTTACTTTTTAAAAATCAGTCATTTTAGTGTTCATTTTTATCAAATTATAATCCTTTATCACTTAATAATAGAGGAGCAGAAGCTTTTTAAGCACATAACAACTGTGACAATTTGATGGAATTCAGTTTGAGTAATAATTTTATCAAATAATATATTTCTTTTAAAAAATACCATTTATTAAAACATTATCCACAATTTGGGCAGAATGGTAAAGAAAATGTCATCTTAAAACACCCCCCCACCACCACCTCTTTGCTGAAAGCACAGTATAATCACAACATGCTACAATAGGTGTTGGCATGCTTTTGGAACATAAGATGATTTTATCAATAGATCATTACAGTATTAGCTTGTGAATGAGAACACAACAATTCAGGGATAAATGCTAACCCTTGAGATACACCTATACACCCCCATTTATTTTCATGAGCTTTAGTGGGCTTAAACAAGGGCAGAATTTGGATCACAGTATTTCTGTATGCATATTGAGAGAACATACATGTATGACATAGAGCAAAGCACTTGCAGACAACTACACAGGAAAATGTCATTTCATGTGGAGAGACAGTCAGTTCAGGTAAGCCAATGGGAGCACTGTTCCTGCTGTCGGGGTTCAGCAGGAGTGTGTGTGTGAGAGAGAGAGACAGACCTGGCTTCTTCCATGGGAAAACCTACTCGTAACCCACAAAAGAGGAACAAGAGGACGAGGATGACAGAACAAGGAGTAATGGTCTCAAGTTGCAGTGGGGGAGGTTTAGGTTGGATATTAGGGAAAAACTTTTTCACTAGGAGGGTGGTGAAGCACTGGAATGGGTTACCTAGGGAGGTGGTGGAGTCTCCATCCTTAGAGGTTTTTAAGGCCCGGCTTGACAAAGCCCTGGCTGGGATGATTTAGTTGGGAATTGGTCCTGCTTTGAGCAGGGGGTTGGACTAGATGATCTCCTGAGGTCCCTTCCAACCCTGATATTCTATGATTCTCTGAGTCTATGAATCCAAAGGAAATTCCACAAGTTGAAACTTTGTGACGTTACCACTCCTCTATGCATGGTATTCCCACACAGAATGGAAATGGGACACAAAATACAATTCTAGTTCTGCATTGACCTGCAGGGGGCTGAGGTAAAGTAAAGAGGATTTGGGCACCATATACACATGGAGAGACTGCAAGTGAGGACCTGTCTATCTGTACCCTGTGGAAAGATCTGCATCATGATGTCATTCTTGGCCACCTACTATGCTACTAAGTATGATCCCAGGCACAGCTGTCTAAGCTACCTACCTATACGACTCCATCAGTGTGGATTTGAATCCCACCCAAGTGTTAAAAAAATGATATAATAATATTTTTCTTCTTTCTTTCCAGCCTGTAGGAGAAATAGCTTGATTTTTTTGTGGATTTGTTGGTGTCTGAGTGGGTGTTTGTGTGTATGCTCTCTGTATTTGAGAATGTTTGCATGTATACATGTATGAAGAAAGTATTGAGGGACAGCTAAGGTGAAGACTTAAGTTTTGCACTTAGTTCTGAATTAGGTAAGCCCCATGATCACTTATCTCTTGAAGGACTGAGTTCTAGTCTAGCCCCCCCTCCTGTGAAAGTTCTGTCTCCCACACCCAGGAGTTCCTTTTTTGTGCACACTTTGTTTCAGTGGAACATAGACAGGGCCGTCCCTACCCATACACAAAGTATGCAGCTGCATAGGGCACCAGGGAATTTGGGGCACCACATTTCTTTGGTGCCCTGTGCAGCTGCGTGCTGCTCCAGCCCCTGCTCCGCCCTTTCCCCAAAGCCCCTGCCCCTGCTCGGCCCCAGCCTGCCCCCACTCCACCCCTTCCCCAAAGCCCCCACCCCTGCTCCGCCCTGTCCCAGCCCCACATCCATTCCCCTGTCGACTGCAGCAGGGTCGGACCTCCACTCACCAGTGGCAGGAAGTGCAGCGATATGGCCCCAGCCGCGCCAGCAGTGAGTGCTAGGGGGTGGTTCCCCCCTTCCCCCAAGCCAGCCTCACCGCCCCCGTGGAGGCCTGGGCCCCTCCCCCACCGTGTGGGGGGGGGGCTGCATAGGGCCCCAGAATGGCTAGGAACGGCCCTGAACATAGATATTGAGGAAGACCATTGTGGTAGGGGCTGATCACAAATAGCCATGGCCAATCCTATGGAGGACCTTGAAAATCATGAATTGGACTCTGTTCAGTGTACCAGGATGATGTGTTCATGACAACCTCTGATGCTGAGCAGATGAATAGCTGAAGCTTGTACTAGTTGGAGCATTCTCTGGGTGTGTATTCCTATATGGAATGAGTTCCAAGAATCAACCCTAAAGGTCACAAGTGTAGTGGGTTTAGAGAAGAGCCACAAGAATGATTAAAGGATTAGAAAACATGACTTATTGTGTTAGATTCAAAGAGCTCAATCTATTTAGTTAAACAAAGAGAAGGTTAAGGGGTTACTTGATTACACTCTCTAAGTATATACTTTTCAGTCTAGCAGAAAAAAGTATAATATGATCCAATGGCTGAAAGTGGAAGGTAGACAAATTAAGAATTTATACTTTTTTTCTAGTCTGAACAGTGTGAATAATCACCCATTGTAACAATTTATCAAGGTGGATTCTCCCATCATGGACAATTTTAAAATCAAGATTGGATGTTTCTCTAAAAGATATGCTCTAGGAATTCTTCTCTGGACATTCTATGGCCTGTGTTATACAGAATGTCAGACTAGATGACTACAATAGTCCCCTTTGGCTTTGGAATCTATGAAAATACATGGGCCAGTATTGTCAGATCTGTGTCTGATAGGTTAGGACAAAGTCACTGGCCAGTCAAAGCTGGAAGCAGATTTTGCTGCAATGGGAAGAAGGGAAGAAAGGTATGCGGCATGAAACGAGAATAGGGTGTCTGTGGGGAGACCTCAATGTGTCTGATCCTTGCCCTCAAACTTCAGCACACAGCAGCAACTTTGTGCAAAAATAACTGCTACTGGGAAGTTACAGGAGTAATTGGATACATGTACCTGGAGCAGCTAATGGCAAGCAATATGGGAAGTAGGATCCATGAAGTCATAGATTTTGTGGCCAGAAGTGGGCATTATGAGCATCTAGTCTTTCTTCCTGCCTAATACAAGCCATAGCATCTCAACCAGTAATTCTTAAACCCCCTAATAACTCATAGATGAAGTACAGCATATCTTTTAAAAAGAGATCCAATCTTAATTTAAAGATTTCAGTTGATGTGAGAATCAACCACAAATAACTTTCACATCTGCCAGGAGAGCTTGTGCTGGATATAAGCCTGGGAATTCTCATACTCTAAGCATATTCTACACTCCATTCCTATTCAGGAAAGCACTTAATCATATATTTAAGTGCTTTCCTGAATTGGGACCTTAAAATCTTAAAATTTAATGTCATGAGCAGCATGTGTACTTTTACATATACACAGAGGAATTGTGCATTAACAGGTCACCTTGAGAAATTCCAGCTTTTTGTGTGAAAGAGTTAAGATGAATTCCTATATTTTCTTTATTCCCAAAGTACGTGTTCCCTGATGATGTTATCATTTTTCCATGTCTTCCCTGAAGGATTTCACCACAGGAATTTTGTAGCTATCCTTAATATTTCTCAAAAGTGCAGCAAAATGCTAATATTGTCTCTTTAAGGTATGGTATGTTCATTTCCTGCACATGATACAGCAGACTGAACACAGTTCTTTTAGTAGTATGTGTGAATATTCATGAATGACAAATACTATGGGTCCAAGAATCTCTACCTGACCTGGAGTTCTGGCAATTATTAGATCAGTGCTTCTATCAGCCATTCTCTGGGATTAAAATATCTTTACATCTGTGCAGCAACAGAAGAAGAACACAAGATTACAATAGATTTTAACAAATAGCAGCTAACTGCATTATTTTCCATCCTTATTTCAGTCTTTGTCATGAGGATGGAATCCCGCTGTGCCATTCAGTTCTGGGTACCAGAACATGAGAAAGATATACTAGAATTTGAATGTCTCATATTCTGTAATATATCATAGTTATGCTTTACTTCTTTCATCTCTCAGTATTTTGCATTTTGATAGGCAAGCGCCACTTTACCTCTAAGGACATTTGTTGTCCTTTAACACAGTGGGTAGCTTTAGTGTATAGTCATCCAGTGGCCTGGATAAAGTCAGACTATATACGAAGTAAAAAGCAGAAGACCATACACAAGCAAACTGTAGTGAATAGATCAGGGACTAGCAGTCAGGACTCTTGAGCCAAATTCAGGGGTAATGCATAATGTATATCTTAAAAACTCTTACATAGACTTCTTTAATTTATTTATACTTAGTTGTAAATGAATATTAGCTGGTGTAATTTATAATCTGTAGAGTACAAGAAGGTGTAAATTAAAGTAGTCCCCATCTTACTTTAATTTACACCTTTTTACACTAGGTGGGTAAGGTAATATCTTTTATTGGACCAACTTCTGGTGGTGGAAGGGCCAAGCTTTCAGAGAGTTCTTCCTCAGGTCTGAAGAAGGTAACTAGAATGTGCAAGCTAAATACAAGGTGGGACATCTTGTTAAGCATAAGGGGGTCACACATTGTAGGAGAGCCCTTAAAATGAAGTGGTCAATGAACTCGTCTGCAGTCGTGGGACAATGGAGGTTAGTAGGCAGCCGGACATATTACAAGGTGTTGTAATGGGCCATAGAAGCAGTGTCTCTTTTAAGTCAATGGTTTTTAGTGGCCAGCAGAGTTCTGAATTTAAGTTTCCAGCTCATCTTTTGAAGGTATTGTGCAGATTTCCTTTGAGGACAAGGACTGCGAGGTCAGTATGGAATGATTGCTTTGTGAAAAGTGTTGATCCACAGATGATAGGTGTTTTTGTCTTTTATCATTTTTTTTTTGTATGAGTTCTTTTGAGAGCATAGTGATTGGTCTGGTTTCACCCACATAGTTGTTGGGACATTTGATGTACTGGATGAGGAACACGTTATGATAGACATATGTAGGACACATTGATCTTGAAAGATGTGTTGTAGGGGTACTGGTAATCGTAGCAGTAGAGATAAGTCTTCTGGTTTTCCACCTGTGTTTCTGGCAGAGTCTGGCACTGCTTTGAGTTGGTGGGTGCTGTTGTGTGGGGAACTTGCTTTTGATGAAGAGGGTTGTCTGAATGCCTGAAGAGGGGGTTGGGAAAGATTTATTTCAGGATGTGGTCCTCATGAAATATGGGTTGTAATTGTTTGATGATATCCCCATATTTTAGTGTAGGGGGAGACAAGTAGGGATGTGCAGTTAGTGACTTTGTTCCCCCCCCCCCCCTCCTATATTGAAGCAGGTTCTGTTGGGAGTATTTGGGTGGCCTGTTCCATGATTTGATCTACTTTTACTCTGGTGGAGTGCTCTTCTTTAGTAAAGATGATTTCAAGTGTGTTAAGGTGTGTGTCCCAGACTTTCTTTTTGGAGCATGTTCTGCGGTATCTGTGTGCCTAGCTGTTTATTACAAATTTCTTGGGGTCATAGCCAGTGCTAGGCATAAGCACACTAAGCAATTGCTTAGGGCCCCAGGCAGCTCACAGCCTATTCACTTTTTATTATAAGAACTTGCCTGTTTTAATATTGGGGGACCCCCCAAATATTCCTGCTTAGGGCCCCCAGTGGACTAGCACCAGCTCTGCTTGGGGTGTCTGGGGTGGCTATTGGATTTGAAGAGGTAAGTGTGATGATCTATGGGTTTCTTGTATATAGTTGTCTATAGTTGCTGAAACTGATCACAGTGTCCAGGAAGTTGATGATGGTGCTGAAGTATTTTAGAAAGTTTGATGGGATGGGTGGTGGTGGTTGAAGTTGTGATGGAAATCCAGAAGGGAGTTTAGGTCATCTATCCAGAGGATGAAAATATCGATGGATGTCAGGTATATCACTGGTTTCATGGTGCATTTTCCCAGAAATTGTTCCTTGAGATGGCCCATGAAGAGGCTGATCTATTGGTGAGACATTCTAGTACTCCTGGCTGTTCCCATGGTTTGGACAAAGTGTTTGTTGTTAAATGTAAAGTTATGAGTGAGGCTGAAATTGATGATTTTGGCAATGTGTTTGGAGTAGATTTCTGAGGGTAGCCCATTCTTTTGTAGATACTTCAGGCAGGCAGCGATGCCATTATGGTCAGGGATGTCATAGGGAGGTCACATCTGTAGTGGCACGGCCCTTCTTCTGGCAATTTGGCTTATAAATTACTCTAATTCAGACTCCCTTGCACACCAGTAGCATTACTGTAAATTGCATTAAGGGAGCACAAGTTAATGTAAAGGAGTCTAACTTACACTCCTTTATATATCACCTCTGAATTAGACCCACAGTTTCTGTTCCTGACTCTGCCACTGACTCACTATGTAGCTTTAAGCAAGTCACATAGGCCAGCATTTTGAAATGTGAGTGCCTAAGGTTACATGCATAACAAATACATTTTTATGCACTCATCCTTAATAAATGGGACTACTTGTGTGAAAAAGACATCAATGATTTGGCTCTAACTAGAGGCTACCAAAACCATTGGGCTCACTGTGTGATTTCTCGGAGTCTTTCAGTGATGAACTCATATGGGAATGGGCGACAGGGGATGGATCACTTGATGATTACCTGTTCTGTTCATTCCCCGTCTGGAGCACCTGGCATTGGCCACTGTCAGAAGTCAGGATACTGGGCTAGATGGACCTTTGGTCTGATCCTGTAGAGAAGACTCTTTTAGTTATATGCAGAAGATCTCTTGGCTCTTTAGTAGATGCCTCTGCTACTGGCTTTGGTTAGGCCAGAAGACATGAAGAAGATGCTGCTAATTAGAGCTCCGTTACTTCTATTATACTTGTAGTTATTGACACTGCTGCTTGGGGCACTGACCTTAGCTAGTGCTCCAACTTTTACAATGACTGAACAGCATCTGCCCTAGCTTTTATCTCTGCTCTTTCCTTCCTTCTTTGTTTCTCTATCCTTCATTTGGTGGTTGTTGCTATCACTCGCAGGCTCCAATCCCGCCCCCCCTCCATCTTTCTTGCATTCTCCCTCCCACCAAAACAAACTAATATTGTGTGCATTATTTTTATTGTCAAGAAAAGTCCCTGCTTCAAACTTTGTTACAGGGGTACTGTACATGCTGCTTTTGCTGCTTAAATACATTTTTTCATCATTTCTATGTGTGTTTTTCCATATGTGCTAAAAGACCCTACTCCCATCTCCCCACTCTTCCCATTAGGAATCTGAATGTTGCTAACATCTCTTGGGCAAAATTCAGCCAGTGTCTCCATGTCAAGACAAGCAGAATTTACTCCATGCCCTGAAGCTGTCCCATTGTCCTCCAAAGTACACAGGTTTCTGTTTGCTTTATTTTTCATTCATAAGTGTCAGCTTTTCTGGCAAAATTGTGCCAGCTGTCTGTTATGTGGAAAATGTTTTCCACAGCTTTAATACATGCTAGTGTGTATGTGTACCTTTGACCCTCAGTAAATCACAAAACTGCTTTTATAGAAATACTCAGTGAAATGTGATCAGCTGGTCCTACACTATGACAACGTATAGTAAAATATCTAGCATATTGATATTCAAATAGATTTTGCTATCACGTATATTATTATTATTTGCATATTCATATGCTCCTCCCTACAGGCATCAACACAAGTACACTCTCTTAAATGATCATTCAATGGAACATGAAAACAAATACCTAGAAATAACGAGCAGAGATTTCTGATGAGCTACTTGTACACTACACCACTCTAAAACATATTTCCAGTCTTGTTCTCTACTTGTTTGCCGAGAATCTACCATATAGCACAATCATTTAAACCAGAACTATTGGGAATTATTGCAGCATCACAAATAACTTTCATTTCTCTAGTAGTTGGTGGTGGCAATCAGGATCAGGAAGGAAATCAACCCTGTCAATCTCCTTTTATTTCAATCTAGTTTCCCCCCACCTCACCCCATGTCAGGGGACTGATGGGCCAAATTCTGTGTTGACAAGGTTTAAAGTAAAGGAAAGCTACGCTGTTAAAAGGAGTGGGAGATCTCCCCTCTTCACCTTGGAAGAACACACTTTATTCCTGGGGTGGTAGCACTGTCATATAGGTTGGTGTGGTGAGAGCTCCCTCTCCAGTTTCAATCTTCTTTAGCCAATATCTATGGTGTAACTCTTCTGAAAATTTCTCTCAGCATTGGGCAGGTTCAGCCATAATAACGCACATCTTCCTGGGAAAGACATCCCCAATCTTTGCTCCTGAATTCTCACCTGTAGATTATAACAAGCACATACTTTGTTACTGACCTTAAGCAGATTATGCCCTCAGACAACACTATTTTTCACACCTCAGGTGTGGTTTGATTTGGTTTCCTTACTGGGTTGAAATTTCTCCTGAATAGATCGGTCTACTGTGATGCAGATGTCTGGCACATATGTTGGTCTGGAAAGTTGTGGATACTCTGTGATGGACTGGATCCTCATTGTCTATTGAAATACATTCTATAAAGAGAAATATACACTGTAACCAACTCATTTATGTATTTTATGTTACTTGAAGTCCACAGGGCAAATTCAGAGGTGAGTCTAAATAAGTCTAGGAGTCTAAGTCAGTGTAACAAGGTGTATGTCACACACTAGGCTCCCTCTGGACTATCTTACACTCACTCACTTATACCCACTTACCAACGTGTAATTTTTCTTTTTCCCTCCCCACTTATACATCACCACTAAATGAGTCCAGCAAATTTAAGGGAGTCTATATTGGTGTACCATTGCCATGGGCAGAAGAAAGGAAGTTAGGAAGAAAAACAATTAACAGGTTATACACATTCTATCTTTTCATCCTTTAACTTACTTACACCCATTTACCAAACCGTAAGCATGTCCACAGCAGTCCAGCTGAATCTAAGCAAGACTAATCTAACCATCACCTTACATACCACCTCTGAATTTGGCTCCTCAGTACCAAGTCACCAGTAAACATGGGTGGCCTTTTGAACCATTCAAGCCCTGAAATATCAAGGATCATGACACCAAATCATGGATAGGGGCTCCTGTTCAAGGAAATAGTCATCCTGATACATACTGTATAAGGCCAGAAGGAACCATTGTGATCATCTAATCTGACCTGCTGTACAACACAGGTCATAGGACTTCCCTGAACTAATTCCTGTTTGAACCAGAGTGTATATTTTAGGAAAAACATCCTACCTTGATTTTAAAATTTCCAGTAATGGAGAATCCACCACAATCCTTGGTAAGTTGTTGCAATAGTAAATCACTGTTAAAAATGTGCACCCTATGTTTAGTCTGAAATCTTCCAGCTTCCTGCTTTGATGTTACCAATGACTGGGAGGGAGGACACTCAGAGGACAACTGCGAAACTCCCTATACTTGGGAGACGATTTTCTCTCTTTTCCAAGGTGAGCAACCTTGGGGGAACGTCTACATCCCTAAAACTGGAGTAATTACTCTCACGAGCTCCTTACAATTACCAAAACCTCCTGTTTCGGAATGCTCATTAACTTTTACAGGACAGAAGTTGTGATAAATGCTAAGTGGCCCCTCTTCATCTATATGGTGGATGTAGCGGGGGGGGTCACCTGCTCCTGACTGGAAGGGCTTAAGACAGCCCTGGAGAGGGCTGGGGCAGGGGGAAAAGCTGGGCTGATTGGGGAAACAGCCTCAGCTGTGGCCATGCCCCAAACAGACCCAGCTGGCCCTATAAAGGCCGGGGAAGCCAGGAGCAGAGACAGTCTCTCTCTGCCTTCGGGAAGCTCAGGGTGCCTAGAGTGAGGCAGGGCTGGGGAAAGGCCAGAGGGGCTGGGGAGCTCCAGGCTGGCAACTCCCCAGGCTGCAGGGCCTTGTCCAAGGCCCCATAGAGGCACTGGGTTGCAGAGAGGAGCAGCAGGTCCAGACCCAACCTTGCCTATGATGAGCGGCTGACACTGCAGTCTGCCCCAGGGTGCGGGGGCAAGTTGGTGACTGGCAGTAGCCTACGACTGAGGCGAGGTGGGGATAGGGGGTGGGGGTTCCCCAGGGAGGGGAGACCCCGAGACGGAGGGGTGTACTGCCAGGGGCAGCACCCCAGATAAAGGGGCACCGGAGTCCAGGGAAGGACACGGGGGCCAAGCAGCAGCGGGATACCGGCCTGCAGACGGCGCTCCAAGGCTGGCAGAGCTAATTCCCGGAAGAGACCAGCAGGAGGCACTGAAGGGGTGAGTCCACTCGCTTACAGTGCAACAGTCAAAGAAAGTCACAAGATGCAGTTGCTTTGGGCTGCATCTCCTGTCAATTTCTTTCCCAGCTCATATGCAGAAGAATTTTCTTCTGACATGAAAACCCTGAGAGAGAGAGAGAGAGAGAGTCATTGAACAGGCTCATAAGTTCCTCAATATCATTCTCATGAGTCCAGCGCCAATGACTGGTGACCACATAATACCTGAATAAGCATATGAATGTGGAAGTATTCCCTTGAATCAAGAGCAGCTTCAGAAATGTGGCCATCAGCCACAGAGCCTAATATGGGCTGGAATCTTCAATGGAAAACAATAGTAAAAGTCAGTCATGAAAACAGTATTGTCATGACACAAATTTCCTGTATAACAATGGGTTTAAAAAAAAAAAAAAGAGTCAGTAGAAGTTCTGTGCATCAACAACATATTATAATGAGAATAAATCATAGGAAACTTACTAAAAAGTAATGGTTCTGTGAACTGCTGAATAAAACTCTAACACACTAGTGATATACTTATAATGCCTGATTCAGCATGGTGCTGACTTCACCGAGAGTTGTTTGGGCTCAGCACCTCCCAGATGGCATTCAGCGCCATACTTGATCAGGCCACAGCAGGTGTAACTGGTACAAAACTATAACAGATAAAAGAATAGTTTCAAGAAGAAAGTTCAGATTTTAGGTGAGACAGATTTGTGTATATGTAAGAGCATGCATGTCTTCTAAACTGACTTTTTGAAATGCTGTTAACTCTAAACCTATTTGAGGAAGGGTTTTTGAAAATCAAGAATTCCAAATATTTTTATTTTTCCAGAAATTAGTTTATCATAAGAATGGAAGCACGCATTTTTATCTGAATTTAGATATTTCATAAAAGTTATCCTAAAAAAGAATCTAGTGGAAAGCTAATCAGCCAAGTTTTACAAATTAAATTGTAAGAAAGCATAAACATATATTTTAAAAAGCCCTACACAC
>NC_088683.1:51307122-51317122 GCF_028017835.1 Emys orbicularis
TTTAAAATGTGTTAAGAAATAATATTAAGTGCTCATTTAAAAGAACACAGCACTGAAATTGATGTTAAATGAAAGAAACACCTAGTATTAGACATTAGGCTTTAATGATAATTTAAAAAAAAACAAACACTTTTTTATTATGTTATTCATTAGAGAATTATAGCATTTTGCATAGAAGTAGAACTGTTGCCAATTTCAGTTCTTGTATTAAAAAAATACTCTAGTCAGGATATTCAGTGAATTACATAATTTGCCATGTCCTTATTAATGAAAAGTTTGAATGACTGAATATATTATGCAAAAGTATAAGCCCACATATCTCTTATCCACTTATTCATTCACATAAATATTATGTGTTTTATTATTTGACCAAAAATTCAGGAGAGTATATTTTCTAAGTAATGTGCTACAGTTTAATTTCATTCCAAATAGGGTTGTATGAGCATTTAAATTCTAATTCATTATATTAAAACTCATTACTCTCTCTCTCTAGGTTATATGTTTAATTGCTGTACTGGATTGTTATGGGTGATTTGTTAAAATCATACAAACATATACGTATCTTAACTTACAAATGGAAACTGAAATGGAAAACTTTTGACTTTTTAAAATCTTTGATATTTTAGTTGTATTATTATATGTGTAGGAATAATTCAGCAACACCACTTTAAGTAAGCCTTTAGTTCAACCTTTGTCTTTCTAGTCTAAACATTTTTATATTTCACCAAAGTTTATCTGGACTTTTTCAAAATGATCTATGTCAAGGAATCAGGCTAAGTGATAAAAACAGGAAGGGAAAGTCTGCACCAGTGAATATTTATATTGGCAAGAGCTGACAATTTTATAAAAGAAAAAACAAACACAGAGGCTGTTCATTTCTGAAATGAAATCAGCTTCACTCCATTTGTTTCAGGAAAACATCATTGCATGAAATGATATAAATCAGTATTGATATCCCTAAGCTTCAAACCAAAAGAGACAAATGCACTCTAAACCACAGTATTTCACCGGATCTGAGTCAACTTTACTGTTGTCTAGTTTCTGCTAATCATCATAAAAATTCCCAGTGAAATAATTATCCCTAAAACAATCAAGATGGTGTATCTCTATAAAGGAGAAGATCGATTTAACAACAAACACTAGATTTATCTGCATTGATTAAAGGGCATCCAGTGTAATTTTAGTGAATTATGTCTGTCTTTCATTTCCCAGTAGAAATTTTTCTTGTGATGATCAAAAGGCAGATTGCAAACTACTACATGATCTTTTGTGTGCTACCTACATAATATCTAACTAATTACCTTTCAAAGTAACATTGATGTGAGAATGAACAAAATACTATTTCTTCTTTATAAATGGTATCTCTTACTACACATTCATATGACTGAGTTTATAGCACTTACCTAAGAGCCTCATGCCATCTTCTCAATTCATTAATACAGAAATCAGGACTGTGCTAAGAGTCAGTGTTAAAGGAACAAATCCAAGATCATCTTATGAGAATAGAATTAGAAAGATTAAGAAAGTAATATGATTTTTCTTCTTAAATAGGAGTAATTTCAAAGGAAATGTTAACACTTTCATGTCTGAATTTTTATTAATAGTGAAAGGGAGAATTAAGGAAATTAGGCAGGTTTAAAGACAACTTAGTGGTGCTGTATGCCTGACACCATTGTTGGGACAATTTAACTGAGAACTAATTGGAGCTAAAAAGGCTTTTTATTTTGCCAACTCAACGTATATGTCAATGTCTACTCATGCATTTATAATCTGATATAATGATGAGAAAGAGTCCAACTTACTTTGTTTAGTTAATAACATTAGGCCAGAAAAGATCACCTCCTCATTTCAGTTCTTCAATGCATTGCTAACATAAACTGTGTCTAATTACACAACTAAATGTTTTAATAAAGTAACCAATTAGAATGTTTACTGATTCTAAATATTCACTGTTAGATATATTTCCATAGGCATCCTTTGAATTAATTTAGTTAATAATTCAACCTTCTACAATCACTGGAAAGAAAAAGACAAAATACGTGACAAAAAGTTGTTTTTAAAAAGTCTGAAGCACAATTAAATACTTAGAGGTAGTGTATTCATTGCTGTCTGTCTGTGTTAAAGATGCATACATGAAAATATTTCCATGGAAAAGTAAGAAGCTTTCTCACATTCTCTAGGAATACATAATTTTGCACATTTAAATAATCTTCTTGCTGAATCAAGCAGATCATAATGCATGTTTAAGACTCATATGATAAAGGAGATATGTCTTAGCATTTTAATATTTTGACTCACAAATTCAGATTAATTCATTTGCCTTCAAAGCAGATTTATTGGCTGTGATCTGTACTTAATATAAATAATCCAAAGGCATCTCTGATTTATTTTTGTTATCTTAATGATGAGTCATTAATTACCATCCAAAAATCATCAACCCAAAGAGCAGAAGCATTTTGTACAGTGACACAGGCTGACAATGATATTGATAACTACTATGTTAAATACAAACTAATATCAGAAAAGTTTAACAGAAGTAAATGAGAATGTTCCCTGACTTGTCTAGGAGGAAAACTGCTAATAGTGTTTATTTAAATGGATGTAGAATCAGACCCTTTCTGTTTGTGTTCATTTAATTGCTGTCCTAAAAGCTATAATTTTATTCCATGCCCATAAAATGCATGTTTTTTTTCTTACAGTAGTTGTAGCAAAAATATATATATTTGATGTCTGAAAATATTTTAAAAGGGATAAATGTAACTTTTCAAAACAAATTATGCAAATAATTACCACTTGCTAAAAAGTAAATAAACCTAACAGTCTTTTAGATTACCTTAACACATACTGAGTGCATGTTGTATTGTCTTTCCCAATGTATTTAAAAGTCCAATATATGATAAAGTTATCTTATTATAATTAGACTACTAAAAGGCAATAATTAAAAGTCTCTTACATTTTTCTGAGAACTGAAATTATTAAAATATCCAAGAAGAATCAAAGCTTTTTTTTCAAAAAAAGATAATTCTTTGAACTGAATTTTAATAAACCAATAACAATGTTATTGTTCAACAGGTAATAATAGTCTTCATATAAACTGAAAAATATTGTTTGGGGTGATTAATATACAATGCTACATTATGCATTTGGGAGTGTCTGTGCATAATTTTTAGTTCTAATGTTATTATGTAATTGAGAGAACATGTTCATTTGCTCTAATAACTACCAAGATGCACTTAATAAAATGAAATGTAATAATACTTGTAATTTAATCTATTCATGGAAGTAATTTTAAAAGTCTACCACTCTCCTTAATGTGGATAACATTCATAATTTATAAAGTGTTGTGATGCAGAATTGACAATGCCATTGTTTTTTACACTTTGAGTTGATTCTGCAGCCTTCATTATCTGCATACCAACCTCAGGATTATCAAGGGCAAACAAAAGATAATTAACACCAGAAACAGGCAAATGCAGGAGCTACTGACTGAGGTTTCTCTGGAAAACTGAATAACTATTTAAAACCATTTTTTAACTGCAGAAAACTATTTTTATATGTATTTTCTTTGCTAGATTTAAAATAATAATTTGGCTATAAAGGCTATTTATCCTATGACTAATTGACCTACCCACCCTTAGATACAGTCATTATATGTATTCAGCATAAAAAGTACTTTTCAAAATTATTAACCTTAATTTTCTCCACTGGACTTTTATCTAGAGCAGACCGGTAGTCAAGACACCCATATTCTATTTCTACTGTGTCTTTGATTCACTGAGTGACTTTAGACAAGTCACTTAACTTCTCTCTGCTTCATTTTACAATTCTGTAAAATAGGCCTGATAATATCTAGCTATCTCTCAGAGATCTCTGTGAGCTAGGCACAAGTAATTAATGTATTGTAAATTGTGCTAAGATTCTTGGATGAAAGACCAGATAGAAGTGGCTATGTTATTTTCATATGTACTCATGGCAGACAAACAAGAAGTTACTGAGTTATGATACAGGTCCAATTTAGTATTCCTTGTATGAGAAGAGTCAGTTGGAGATTTTCTTGTGCAAGAAATATTGAAGTGGATCCTATACAGGGTGACCAGACATCCCGATATTAGGGGCTTATATATGCAACTATACTGCCCCCACTGCAAAAAGTCCCAATTTTTTTACACTTGCTCTCTGGTCACCCTAATCCGATGTTAGATTCTAAAATGTCTGCCGTATAGCTAATAAATTAATATAATCCCATTGGGGGGGGGGTGTCTTTTCCGAATCAAAGGCAAGGAAGGCATTTTATCCGTAGACTGTAACCTACAATTGAACACACAATACAAAATATCCAAGCAGAGTCATTTTGCAAAATGCTAGAAAAATGAGGCAGTAGCACTTAGTACACCTCTACCCCAATATAACGCGACCCAATATAACACGAATTCGGATATAACGCGGTAAAGTAGTACTCCGGGGGGGGGGGAGGGCTGTGCACTCCGGTGGATCAAAGCAAGTTCGATATAACGCGGTTTCACTTATAACGTGGTAAAATTTTTTGGCTCCCGAGGACAGCGTTATATCGAGGTAGAGGTATATCTTGATGCAGTTTACAAATGCTGGAAACAATCTAGCAAACCCTTACTTACCTTAGAAATTCTTACCCACAAGTAAATGTGACTGCTTGCCTAAAGACTATTCCTTTTACCTTACCTCTGCTTTTCTAATTTTACATCTAAAATCCATCAATAAGGGCCTGATCCTGCAATAAGATCCATGTAAGAGAACACTTGCTTCCATGCAGAACCACATTGGCTTTAATGGGCTCTGCGTGGGTTGCTTGCATGGATTCAATGGCAAGGTTAAGGCTTAAGTTATTAAATGTATTATCATTGATCTGAAATTAGTATTAAAGAGTGTGATACAGTGTGATAAATTCCACTTGGAATACTCTTAGTATCCCAACCAGTATCCCTTGCTGTTCCCATAAAACTTGTCACCCTATGTAAATAATATGTACATTATTCAAAGCACTGCATCTATATACTTCAAACATCAGACTGGCCGATAAAGTGATAATAATGAAATGGAAACCACATGAGTCATTTGGGAAATAATGGAAAAGGTAAGTTGGACAGAAATTTCCTAACATGTAGGAAGTATACAGAGCATTTCTGAGCTACAATGTTTTTCTGCTCTAGTTACATACCAATAATGCAGCCATTTGACAAAAATAAAGATGTGTTTTGGTATCAAGTCTAAGTATTGACAATAAACTATCATTTTATATTTCAAAAATGATTATAAATCCTTATGTATTTTTGTGTTGGGGTCTTCTATTATATAGTTTACTATATACACTGTATAGAAAGTACACATAAATACACAGTATAATGCATGGGCTTCATTCTCTTCTGACTTACACTAGTACTACACCAGTGTACTAGAGTGACTTCAATGGGCTTACCATTTATACCAGTATAAGTGAGACAGCCCAGATTCTCTACCTTGGTTTTGGCTCATTTGCATCATCTGAGCAGTGCAGATGTGCTGGAATCTGGCTACAACTGAGAATTCAATGGGGGAGGGAGGAAACCCTCCAATGGCACAAAGCCAGGAACCAACTCCTATGTGAACCGCCCATCCCTCCCTGGGGATGGAGGGAGCACGAGGAAGTGGGGTGGATCTCTTCTCTGCTCTCCCAATTCTCAATTGGGTATGATCCTTTAGGGCCAGATTTTTAGAAGTATTTAGGCACCTAAAAATGCAGACAGGCATCTAGTGGGATTTTCAAAAGTGCCTAGGTGCCTAACTCCCATTGATTTCAAGGATGCAGATAGATGCTTTTCAAAATCCCAGTAGGCACCTAACTGTATCCTTACGTGCCGAAATACCTTTAAAAATCTCACCATTAAGGTACTCTAACTTACACAAGGGTTAGGGAAGCTTGAGAATCAGGGTGTTGTAGCCAGCTCCCTGACAAACCCACCTAACCAGTGGATCTCAAAAAACGGAAGTTAAAATATCTAAATTTTTATAGATATTCACATTACAGGTCTGTCTCATCTTACGCGGGGGTTCCGTTCCGCGGTTAGCGCGTAAAGCGAAAACCGCGTATAGCCAAAATTCCATTGAGTTCAATGGCGGGCGAAATCGCCTACACTACAGGTATAGTATTAAAATTGTTATTTTTCTCTTTTTTTTGTTTGTTTGTTTTGTTTTTGCCGACCGCGTAAAGTTGAAATCGCGCATGTTAAATGTGCATAAGATGCGACAGACCTGTAATAAGTTATAACAATTTTTATAGAAAACTGCATTGACATAAGGCCATTATATGAAATGAACTCTGGTTGGAGTGGATACCATGTCCTTTGAAATAATTCAGTTTATATAAGATTTCCTACATTTAACTCTCCCTCATTATTACTTGTATTACAAGGTAACCATCAGGTGTCTTCACCATTATACTCCAGCTTTCAAACAATAAAGATTACTTTAAAGATACTACTTATAAGACACAATATGCAGGAATAGAACTATAACAAGAAATAAATGGCATCTAATTAGAAGGTCCAAAGGACATTACGCAAATAAAATGTTAATGTATAGACACTTTGTCACACAGACATTTTGGTAAAGTCTTGCTTCAAAACATACTGAGTCTTATCCGTCAAACAGCTAACATTAAAAAAAGACTATATTCTAATCTTCACTGGTATTATGAGGTTCTTATTTTCAAAAGTTTTCACAAGAGCTACCCTGCACAGTTTCCTGAACTGCATCTTTTAAGTGACTGTGGTATTCATGGCTTCATTTTAAAAGCTTACTGTAGACTAGGATTTGCAGAGATTTGTATTAAATAAGAGGAATACTTAATACTTAGCAGTCATAGTGAGCCAAAATAGCATGTGCTCTCTTCATTCGGATATTTTTAAACAATTTTTATCTTTACACTGTATTTAACATTATATCATTGCTATATAGTTACATTTTCCATGTATTTATTTTACCAGCAGACATTTTTTATAAATTTATGTAGCTCTTTGAGGAATGGAGCAAGAGTTTAAAGACACAGGGCTATATATTGTCCTTAGGCTGTAAGCAGAATTCCCATTTATGTCTATGGAAATTGTGTGACGAATTGAGGACAGTAGACAGCGCATCATGTTCTAACAATTATACAATAAAGTGCAGATATTAAAAGGTGATATTAACAATGGAAAATTAACATCATAGCTTTTAATGTTTATACCTCAGGCCTTATAAAAAACAAGCATTACATAAGTAATTAGTTAGTAACTGATTTTACAGTATATGTAGTGAAACATATTTTCCACAAGCTAGGATCAATCTCTAAATTATTCTCCCTCATCTCTACCTCTCTATCATTTTATATATATAAAATATGCCACAGTTGGAATTTGTTTATCAGAACTAGGCGACCCACTACATGGGATTCAATTGTTAGAATTAAGAGCCCACTTTTATTATAAGTATAGGACTCCTTCTCGAACTACCGGGGCTCTGTCATTTAATCAGACCTCCCATCAAGTGCCTTTTTTAGATATATCAGGGTATAGTAGTGGCAGAATGAGGTCATCCAGTAAATGAGTTGCAGTAACCCTCCTCAGCTGCACATGCGCACATTAAAGACCCAATCTTGACCTTCTGATACCCAGCAGTGCAGGGCACCTCAGCATCTTACTGACATGTAGCCAGAGTCCACACCATGTTGGCCAGTCCCAAAAGGCAAAGGGATTGGGCCCACTGTGAAAGATGGACAAAGCTCATTCTGCAGTTAGAACCCTAATAACTTTATAGAGGTGGGATGGTGGGAAGGGCTCATGCAAATGAGCTACCAGCCCATTAGAAAAGCTCTCAGCCTGTACATAGGAGCCATTTACTATAGACCTATGACTATAAAACTCTGCAGAGCTCCTGGGAGTGGGCACAGAAAGGGAAGAAGAGGACTACCATCTAGTAAGTCACCCTAGATAAACAAGCAAACAATAAAAAATAATAAACAAACAGGTTGTTGGGTGTGGGATAGACTTTTAGCTCCCACACACACACAACAATTGCCTAGGGAGGAGGGAGCAACTTACTCCAGACGACAGCTGTTTCAGAAGTGTCAGCTGGGGAGGCTGTCTTTGCGCCATGTATCCCATTCAGCTGTGAGTCAGCCAGGGAGGAATCTCCAACTTCTTCTTGGACAAAGAACATTGGGGAGCACCATCTACCCTGGCATCCCTCCACAAGCTTCAATTACCACCTATAGTCAGCAGAGAGAGAAATTATGGACTTTGGGTGGCTACAATTTAAAGGAAAGGATCCTCACAGTATTCCATTTTGCCTCACTGTCTGTAGAGCCCAGACAAAGCATGACAAATTTGAGGGCTTCATGTCACAAAGGTTCTGTGGATGTTCCTTGGGATAAGGTTGGCCCTTGTTGACTGCATCTTAGTCCTATGTTATTACTGTTCAGGGATATGTGGGTGTCTTTCATGTTGCTGCCGCTGCTGCTTTGGAGGCCCCTACTGGAAAGCTTGATAAACAAATTTGAGGTACCAGGGCAGGTGCCCCATATGGACTCTTCAAGGGGAATAAAGAAGTGCTGTGTCGCTCAATACAGCTATCAGAATTAGAAATAAGGTACATTTTACTTTTAATTTTCTGAATGGGGCTGGGTGTTTTGATAATAGACCCACCTCTCGGATTTAACCACTAAAAGTTATGTCCCAGAACTTCATAATTTCATACACAATTACAATTGCCAGACATGTGGTAACTATATGAGCATACAGCCAGTTAGATGTCTGATTTTGTGTGTGCTATTACAATAACAATTGTGCACACAAGTTTCATGTATGTACTTTTATACATGCAATTCTGGAAATCAAGGCCTAGGCCTGTATGTACGTATTGAGGAATGCAGATATCTATCTAAACAAAGCTGAAGCTAGCTGCACTCTCAGCTGCCAGCTGACTGAGGAGTTTTTAAACCACTGTTGCTTTTCTGACTCTCTTAGCTGTCCATGTGTCTTATGTTATTGAATTGATCTACAGTTGCTAGGATCTCCAGAGAGAGGGAGAATAATCACCCAAATTTATCAGTCATGTCAGATAAATGTCTACAACTCAGAGTGAACTCTTGTGAGTGGAGTTGAAGACAAAAGTAATCTGGAACTCCTTTGAGTGTCTCACTGATGTGAAAATACAGTGAAGAAGATCTAATCTGGTGGTCCAATTGTTCAGTGAATGCACACTGTGCAAAATACTGACACTTAACCCATTAATCTACAGGAACATAGTGAATGGAGGGATAAGGAATGCTTGACTTAAACCACAAAATTACTTATTTTAGTTAATGCTTGTTTTGTGAACCAGCAGTGGTATATTAGAACATATTTTGTGTCCACAAATTCCTCATCAAAACTTTTTTGTGGATTTCTTTGCTGTATCTATATTAGGCTACAATTTGAAAGTGAATTTCAAGTTCAAACCATACAGCTTCTAGTCTTACTTCTGGTTCCTTCAAACAAGCAAATTCAAGTGAACCCATGCAATAACCTGAACTTTGATTATGGGTTTACTGTAGGATTTGATAATGGGAAAATAGGATTTGCTTGAGCCAGACCTTTTTAAACCTAAAGGCCTATGATTTACAGGAACCTGTTCTCACACTAAAAATGTGGGTACCCATGTCAAACAAGAATTTGCACATCTTTCCTCAGAAAGAGAAGAGCACTAGCTCCCATTGTTTAATTATACAGTTTGCTTGGGGGGCAAACAGGAGAAAAAGGACATTTTAGTTAGAAAACTCTAAGTTTTGTCATCATATGAAACTAAGTTTCTAGATTGATTCAAAGTGGTAAAGGACATATTTCAACCTTTGCCACTATTGACTAAGTATACCTAATATCTGTGTGGTAACATTACATACTTAAGGATTTAATAAAGATCTGTGCCTCCACTGATGTTCATGAGACTGAGGAGAACCCGACCCTAACGTTTT